>NW_007249299.1:831861-851638 GCF_000164805.1 Carlito syrichta | reverse complement strand
CAGGAGACGAGGTCTCGCCAAGTTGCCCAGGCAGGTCTCGAACCCACAGGCTCAGGCAATCCACTCACCTCGGCCTCTCAAAGCCCTGGGATTACAGGCTGAGCCACCGAGCCCGGCAATAGTAGTTTTTAAAAAAATCTTTTATTACAGTGATGGCAAATAGGTGTACAAGTCCCCACATCAGTTGTGAAACAACAGGGCCATGCAAAGCAACTTTCCATGAATTGTTTTATTTTAGTTTTACATCTCAGCTAAAATGAACAAGAGAAACATAAAGAAGAGTGCTTCGGCTAATGAATTTTTCATTTAGGATGTATTGTAATGAATATGTAAATTCCTATGTCTGTTGGTTAGAAATGACAGGATATGATTAATTTACTAAAGATAAATATTTCGTTCATTAGAGTTATGCACTTGCTTTTTCTTTAGTTGTTCTCACTGCTGTGAGATAGGCCTGTATTTGACTTGTCCATGATGTTATATGGTCAGTGTTTGGCATGAGGCAATGTGCATGATAGGGCTCAGGGTGGGTACTTAGCACAATGAAACACGGGGGTTATCTATGTCATAACCCTACCGCCTTCACAGAGACCAGAATCTTATCTACATAATGTATTCCAGTTTATGAGACAACTATGCAACTATGTTCTATTATAAATTTGGTCAGGTTCTTTGCAGTTCTATGAATTCTGATGTATCCACCACACAGTAAAAACATAGACCAAGGCTATCTTCCCCAAATGTTCCTACATGCCCTGTCAACTCCTCTCCTCATCCCCAACTCCTGGCAATTATTTTTTTTGAGGGGGGGCGGGTTTCAAGTCTCACTCTCACCCAGACTGGAATGCCGTAGCATGTCCACAGCTCACTGCAGCCTGAATTTCTTGGGCTCAGACAATCCTTCCACTTCAGCCTCCCGAGTTGCTGGGATTATAGGCACACACCACCACATCTGACTAATTTTTCTATTTTTTTTTTTTTCTGCTGTGTTGCTGAGGCTGGTCTCAAATAATCCTCCCGTGTTGGCCCCCCAGTGTTGCAATTGTAGGCTTGAGCCACCGCACCTAGTCCCCTGGCAACTATTTGCCTGGTCTCTGTCCTATGGTTTTGGATTTCCCAGAATATCACGTACAAGGAATCACATGTAGTCACTCAAGGATGGCTTCTTTCGCTTAACATTGTCTTTGAGATTCATCCAAGTTGTTACAAGGTCTTTTCCTTGCTGAGCAGTATTCTACTGTATGAACTGAAACTGTCTATTCATCCACCAGTTGACGGACGTGTGGATTGTTTCTATGTTTTGATACTTAAAAAAGCTGCTGTAAACATTCATGTACAGGTTTTTGTGTGAACATACATTTCATATCTCTTGGATAAACATCCAGGGGCAGGATTGATGGGGGGGTATGTGTTTAACATAAAATACTGACTCTTCCAAATTGGCAGTGCTGTTTTGCATTTCTACCAGCAATGTGAGTGTTCCAGTTGCTCCACCCAGGCCAAGAATTGATGTTGTGATTTTCTGTTTTGTCACTCTAATAGGTGTATAATGGTATCTAATTGTACTCAATTTAAATAAATTACCTTTAACTTAAAAACTGAGGTGTATGTAATTTATATACAGTAAGATAAATAGATCTTAAATCTACTGTTCAATGAGTTTTGTCAAATGCATATACTTGTGGAACCAATAAAGATATAGAATGTTGCCATCACTCCCAGAAAGTTCCTCTTGCCCCTTTTCAGGTGCCATGTCATGTCCAGAGGCAACTTCTGTGGCTATTTTTTTTTTTTTTTTGAGTTGGAATCTCACTCTGTTGCCCAGGCTGGAGTGCAGTGGCATGCTCACAGCCACCCCAGCGTCGACCTGCTGGGCTCAGACAATCCTTCTGCCTCAGCCTTCTAAGTAGCTGAAACTACAGGCGCATGCTACCGTGCCTGGCTAATTTTTTATTTATTGTAGAGATGAGGTCTCGTCAAGTTGCCCGGCCTGGTCTTAAACCTGGCAATCCACTCATCTCGGCCTCCCAAAATGCTGGGATACAGGCTCAGCCACTGAACCCGGCCTCCTATTTCTATCACTTTAGACTAGTTTTATCTGTTCATTAACTTCCTATAAATGGAATAATACAATAATGAATCTGTTTAAGTTTGGCTTTTTTTCAGCATAACGTTCTTAAAATTCATTTCTGTCATTATGTGTATTAGCATTTAAGAGTAAAGCCCAGGATTTGAGTGGGCTTGCCTCCAGACTGCCTTCTGCATGCAGGAAATGCTGATGTTGCAAGATGGTTGCGGTTATGTACGAGAGAGCAAGGGTGCCCTTGTAGCTCTTAGGGCCATTTCGAGCTCAGCAGTTGTTTTTAAAAAAGAACTATAAATACACTATTGAGTCAAAAGTATTAGAGGCATGCTATGATGGTTACTTTTATAAGTGTCCCTGGGCTACGGGATGCCAGATGGCTGGCAAAACATTATTTGTGTCTGTGAGAGTGCTTCCAGAAGAGATTAGCATTTCAACTGGTAGACAGAGCCAAAAAAAAAAAACCCACCTTCACCAATGTTGGGCATTACTCAATCTGTTGAGGGCCTGAATAGAACAAAAAAGCAGAGCAAGGGCAGATTTGCTCTCTGCTTGAGCTGGGACATCCATCTTCTCCGACCCTCTAATATTGTCACTGGTTCTTGAGCCACTGAGCTGGGATTCAGAAGCCACTGGTTCTCCTGGTTCTTGGGGCCTTTGGGTCTGCGTGGGATCTATACCCCCGTCTCTCCCAAGCCCCTAACTGCCTCTGTGGTTGCTTGAGCCAACAGATTCATTCTCAATCTGTTTCTGCATGTCTACCCACATATCCTATTGGTTCTGTTTCTCTGGAGAACACTGAATAACACATATATCAAGAAACAGATAAAGAAAATGTCAAAAAATGGATATACTTTTTACTTAGGATATAACTAGTTAGCTCACAAAAATTCTCAGAAATGTTAAACAATAGTATGCGCCAAGTGCTGGCTCTGAGTGAAGTTGATTTTTTACATTTATTGATATTGGTTGAGGCTATTTTCCATTTTGGAATTTCCTAGGCACATAAAGAATATAAACACTTCTAGGATGGCCAAATCGAAGATAACTTTTAGTGAAGACAGCATGTAAAACTATAACAAACTTCTATGATTGAAGTATAGGAACAAAAGGAGAATAAAAGAATTTTAAGTGCCTTTATTTATTTTTAATATCAATAATTACATTTTCAAAATGATATAAATTACATTTAAAGGTATCAATACCACACATCTGTATCATACGGTAGGAAATATAAGAGTAAATAGCCTATGTACACTTTGCATTATTTACACAATTTAATATACACAACCACCCAAGAATCCCTAGAAAATGCATCTATCATCCACTGTCTAGAATATGGACAAGTTTTAAAAATAAAACAAAGTAAAAAGATGTCCATTTTTCGGCTGCATATGGTGGACATGTACATGTATCAAGATGAAGTCTGTGTTGATGTGGGAAGTTTCATGAAAAAAAGAAACATATTTAACTTTGTTCCATGCCAGCCATGAGTGACAATGCTAGAGATTCCACTGTGGGAAGAATAAAAATAAAGTTAAGAAAACAGATTTAAATGCTTTAAAATATTTGAATAAGACCTTAATAAAATTCAAAACTGAAAGTATTTAAAGACATGTTCTATTTTTAATTAAAATACTGATTATTTTTAATGTATCATAAAAATGATTATGTTCATTTATTAAATACAAAAAAATCAGTATTATTTATTTCTATTTCAAATAATTTCAATGTTGGGAACAATACAGGCATTTCACTGAACAAATCACACTTGTTCCACAAGTCATAAAATCTAGAGTTAGTTCAACACAATGTGCCATGTTCTAACCTATGAATGGAATCTATTTCATTAACACTCACCCAGTGCAAAAATGAACAAATGCATTAATGTTTCCTCAAACACAGTTCCATCAGTTACTCCTATGAAGGACACTGTAATTGGAACATGCAAGAATGGGGACGAGACAAACCCTGTCACTTCACCAAGCAGAAGCTGGGCAAAGAGGCGCCACTCAGCTCTGCTACATCAAAAAGATGACATGGCTCGCTCTCCCCGGCCCCTGGACCTTTCTGCCCACTGTGTTCTGAACTGTCAGAGACACGTTTCCTGCTGGTAAGAGGCAGTCTTGGGTGGTTTAAAATTGCTAAAAAAATTCTATCTTTTGAAAAGAAATAGTTACAAAAGCTACACGATAGGACAAGGCATGACAGAAATCGATTCTGCCACCTACTTAATTTAATAGTAGTTTTAGAAATCCACTGGTGTAACCAATGGCACATTACCAAGGAAAGTCTCTAGTCTTAGTGGTCTACATTTGGTTATTTACTTGCCTCACAGTAATTCTTTTTTTTTTTTAACTTCTCTTTTTCTCACAGTAATTCTTAAACAAAAATTCAAAGTATGGCACCACTGTTGAGAGACTCTTCAGTTTTGAAAACGGTGAGAAATTCAAATTCTTCATGTAATCAGTAACAAAACAATACACAGCTACAAGAAAATACAAAAGTAGTCATATTTTGATATAATATACTCACAATGGGGAAAGGATCCTCTACAGACGGCTTTGTTTAAAATAGTTACAAGAAACATATGGCAGTTTTTAAAATCAGACTCCATTTTCTCTATAGATTCCATTCTAGGAAAAAAAGTAAATTTCAATTTAAGTGCACAGGGAGTTAACAGGCTATAAGATATCTTTGGAATAATTTCAAATGTACTTTAATTTAGCTATTTAAAAAATTTTAATAAAACAACAACAGATGCTGGTGAGGTTGCAGAGAAAAAGGAACTACTGGTGGGAATGCAAACTAGCATAACCTCTTTGGAAGACAGTGTGGCAATTTGTGAAAGAACTAGAAATTGACCCTCTGTATGACCCAGCAATCCCCTACGGGGAAGATACTTGGAGAAACTCAAATCATTCTACAAAAATGATACCTGCACATGTATGTTTGCTGCAGCTCTATTCACAACAGTAAAAACCATGCTGTCCATTGAAGCTGGACTGGATAAAAAAAATGTGGTACATATACACAATGGAATATTATGCAGCCACAAAGAAGGACAAACATATGGACTTCGCAGCAACTTGGATGGATTTAGAGTCAATCATACTCAGTGATCGATCACAGAAACAAAGAACAGAGTACCACATGTTCTCACCCATAAGCAGACCCTGAACAATTATCATACTACTATAAGAAAGGGATTGGCAGTAGTGGGAACTGCCAGGGGAGGGAGGAGCACACCTCATCAACAAAGGATCTGCATAATGAACATTTGTATACATAACCCTGAATTGTACCCCATATCTTTAAAATAAAGAAAAAATAAATAAATAAAAAATTTCAAAATGTCTTATGAAAAGCTTCATTCGGATATAAAACTGTGCTGTTTTCAAATAGTACCTGGTTCTGGAGTAGGATGACTGGGGAATATTTCCTTTTCTTTTTACAGTTCTATATTTTTATTGTTTATAAGCATTTATTCTCTTTGAAATAAAGAGTACATCAAGGATATAAACTCTAAAGTTTGAAACTATTTTATAAAAGTAGCCCCCCCCTTTATTTTTATAAAAAGGAAAATACCAAACACAGTAAGAGAGAACTTCCCCAGCCTACCACCCAGTCTCGGCAGGCACACACCCAGGTGACAAGCTCCCCACAGCCCACCGTAGCATTCAGAAGCAAACTGGAGACATCAGAGTATTTGAGTCGTAAATGCTTCATACACATAAGTGTATGCTTGAAAGACAAAGACATTTTCAAATGTCATATTTGCTTGAAATTAACGACACTTTAATATGATCAAATAATCAGTGTCCAAGCACATCCCACACTGCTTCTACAGTTTTTCACTTCTCTGCTTTAACTTTGAATAACTCCAATAAACTGTGATAGCTGACACGGTTCTTAAGCCCTCCTCACCCCTCGCCTCTTCCTCATAGCTTATTTGTAGAAGAAATGGAAAGAGGTCAGTTTTAGCAAAGCAGATGCAGCAATGTTATTTGTTCTCCACCTCACAGTAACATGAAAGGTGAAATACGTTTCACCCACTTTGAGACAGTAATGATGAAGACTTTTGTTTCTATTCCTGCAATTATGGCTTTTATCTACTATCTTAGCTTCTTCATTCAAAACATAGTTAGAAGCTAAGATTGTGAATTACACTTGCATCATAATGAACTTTCAAGTCCTCACCAACATGGATTAAGTACAAGCTGTTACCATAAGTACCCCGTCAACTAAACATTCACTTTTTTTTTTTGAAGTCAGGGTCTCACTTAGTCACCCAGGCTGGAGTGCAATGATACCATCTTGGCTCACCGCTACCTCAACCTCCTGAGCTCAGGCAATTCTCCTGCCTTAGTCTTCCAAATACTTGGGACTACAGGTGCACGCCACCACGCCTGGTTAATTTTTTAACTTTTTGTAGAGATGAAGTCTCACTATGCTTCCTAGGCTAGTCTCAAACTTTTGGGCTCAAGCAATCCTCCTGCCTCAGGCTCCCAAAGTGCTGGGATTATAGGCATGTACCACTGTGCCTGGTCAAAACATTCAGTTTTATTTCAGGCAAGTAATAGCAAAATTATCACTGCATTAATTTTACCAACAAAATTGAAAAAATATTGAGATGCACATTCACATTGACAGTAGAGGCAGTACTGCAAGATAGGAAGAACTCCCAGGAACTGTCCTCTGACTTCAGAGCATTTGCCTTTCTATGTGAACTGTGCAAATAGACTCAAATAGACAATATCCTTTTTTTTCTGAGTTGGAGTCTCACTCTTTCGCCCAGACTGGAATGCAGTGGCATGCTCCTGGCCACTGCAGCCTCGACCTGCTGGGTTCCAGCAATCCTTCCACCTCAGTCTTCCAACTAGCTGGAACTACAGATGCGCGCTACCATGCCTGGCTAATTTTTTTTCATTTATTGTAGAGACGAAGTCTCGCCAAGTTGCCTGGGTGGGTCTCAAACCCATGGGCTCAGGCAATCCACTTGTCTCGGCTTCCCAAAGTGCTGGGATTATAGGCTGAGCCACCGAGCCCAGTCAACAATATCTTTTAGAGCTCATCCAAAATACAACTTTGGACTGTAACGAAGCATGATGTCCAAAATCTGCTTTGAGGTAAATGTGAGTGGGGAATGGTGGCAGACACGACACAGAACTAACTGGTCACTGCTGGCACTGCTAAGGCAGGGTAATGGGTGTGCGGGCTTGCTAAGTTATACCCTCCACTTCCATATGCTTGAAGGTGTCCATACTAAAAACTTCACAAATGTATACAATAGAACAGGATATAATCTGAGAATATTTGCTTGTCCAAATGAAAAGACTTTTTTTTAATGGTTTTATGACTTATAAAATAACTGCACAAATCATTTTTGTTGTTGTTGTTTTGAGACAGGGTCTCGCTATGTTGCCCAGGCTGGTCTTGATCTTCTGGGTTCAAGCAATCCTATTGCCTTGGCCTCCCAAGTAGCTGGGACTAGAGGTGCACACTGTGGCACTCTGCTTAGAACTGTACAATTCTTGATGTTGCTTAGTTCAGATGAGCAAATTTGATTCTTCTTAAATAGAGTGATACACGATATACTGTCCAGATGATAACAAGGCTCCATGAATGAAGTTAGTTAAAAGGGAAGCTAAAGTGGTTACAACAGGGATGCTTTACAAGCTACACACTTACCGCCAAGCCCCCAAGCCCGCCTGCCAACCATCTGCAAACATGAGGGCCAAGTTCAACACCTTCATGATAGCTTCTTTCACAAAGCTGACCTGGAGATCAAAGTCAGAACACAGACTCCATAACCAGGTTTGGACAATGATACCAACACTTCTGCCTAATTTAAATGAGTCACAGAAAAAGCTCATCAGTACAGTGGCTGCCTTCTCTGCATAGGGAAGATCTCCAGGTTCTGGACCAAGCCCACTTGGGTTGGGGCCCATATGTTACCATGCTCATGGTACATATGGGCATTAGCATTAGAGACCCAAGTTGGTCATTTAAATTCACCAATGAAACTGGGACAAGTAATTTTGCGGCTGTACTACTTAATTCCATATATTCACACTACGCTAGACACACTATTATTCCACAATTATAGATACAATTTTTCCAACTTAATCCAAGTGCAATACAGAGTGAGTGTCAACTACTGAAACACAGTTCTCATATTTCTTTTAAATATAGATATATGTCCTTTTTGATTTTTTTTTTTGAGTCAGGGTCTCACTTTGTCGCCTGGACTGGAGTACAGTGGTATGATCATGGTTCTCTGCAGCCTTGACCTCCTGGGCTCAGGTGATCCTTCTGCCTCAGTCTCCTGGGTAGCTGGGACTACAGGCACGTGCTACCATACCCAGCTAATTTTTTTGATTTTTTTTGTAGAGACGAAGTCTTGTTAAGTTGCTCAGGCTGGTTTTGAACTCCAGGGTTCAAGAGAGCCTCCCGCCTCAGCCTCTCAAAGTGCTGGGATTACAGATATGAGCCACTGCACCTGGCTTTAGATATAATTTCTAGGAACCTCATTCTAGTAAGCTCATTAGATCTGGCTATTGCTTAAAGAATGCTCTGCAGGACAGAAGCTGAATAATTATAAAATTCCAAAGATGACAGCCCCATAAACCAGCTTCCTTCTTGCCTCAGTGACCACATGTGCAGGAGACATCTCACGTACCTTTTCTCTCAGCAGACATCGATCATGGATGGTTGACAAATACCTATAGTGAATTTTAATTAACTGGTCCAAATCTTTGGCTTCCTCAACTTGATGTTGAAATTCCAGCCCTGTACTGTGTAGAATCTTTGAAGAGAAATAAGAAAAGCTTAATCAGCAGACTTTTTCTTTGAGGACTTATGTGCTGCACACACAACTTTTTAGCAATCTCTACTCTCAAATTCATTCAATATCATATCCGTAAAGTTTCATAAGGTACTATTCTTTAAAAAAAATTTTTTTTTGATAGAGATGGAGGTCTTGGTATGTTGCCTTGGCTGGTCTCGAACTCTTGACCTCAAGCGATCCTCCCATCTCACCCTCCCACAAGAGCTGGGTAACAGGTGTGAGCCACTGTGCCTAGCAAAGTAGCATTCTTTAAAGGCTGCCTGCATACCTTGACATTCTGAGCCTGAGAAGATGATGGGGGCAGTCCTGCAGGACCCATCTGCACAGTGAATGGATGCCAAACTTTAGACTAACTGACTTCCCAGTGAAGAGGGACAAGAATAATAAACTGTGTAGAAGATGCATCGATAAAACAAAATAATTATCGGTAAATGTGCTATAAATAAGCATTTTTATAATACAAATTATTACAATGGATTTATATGTTTTTAGAAATTCAAATTCTCATATATTGATTTTTCTCTAAAAGAAGCACAGAAGTACTTCACATAAAAAACAAACTAAGGGGCCGGGCTCAGTGGCTCAGCCTGTAATTCCAGCACTTTGGGAGGCCAAGGCAAGTGGATTGCTTGAGCCTGCGGGTTTGAAACCAGCCCAGGTACCTTGGCGAGACCTTGTCTCTATAATAATAATTTTTTAAAAAATTAGCCGGGCATGGTAGCGCGCACCTGTAGTTCCAGCTACTTGGAAGGTTGAGGTGGAAGGATCACCTGAGCCCAGCAGGTCAACACAGGTGGCCTTGAGTGTGTCCCAGCACTCCAGCCTGGGCGAGAGTGAGACTCCAACTCAAAACAAAAACCAAAACACTAGGGGAGTGTCCATAAAGACTCCCTGCATGAGCAGGTGTGTGCCGGTGGGTGAGTGAAAGTCCGTCTGAGAGGAGACTCGTGTTCATGCACCCAGGGCTTTCCTCTGGAGGTAACTGCAACTCCCTACCACCCTGAGATTGGAGCAGCCGGCACACAGGATTGTCTGCTGTTCTTGGGGGCTCTCCTGAGAAAAGCCTGCTGAATCCAGCTGATCTTCATCACCTGGAGCCTAGCACACACCATCACCTGTGACAGCAAAGTGGCTGGAGCCACCAGTCTCTGGAGAGAGCAGTCGAGGAGAGCTGGAGAGGAGCCCCCCACTGTGAGGAAAGGCCTGCCGGAACCATTTTCTCTGTTCCGGGACCAGACAGAGACCTACACTGCTAGCTGCTGCCTGGCTCCACCCAGCCTCCAGCCTGGGGCCTAGAGGTTATCTCATCAAACTCGGAGAGACGGACGCCCCTCCCCACACTGGAACAGGCACAGACATTTCAGATTTGAGTGGGAGTTTTGACAAAAGCAGCAGCAAGCCAGGTGAGTCCAGATTGATCTGCCCTCCTCCCACAATAGTCCATGGGGCAGCCGATCCATGCTGAGAGCAATCCTATCAGCCTCCACTGAGAGCAGAGGGGAAGGGAAAGACCAGAGCTGAAAGGAAATTGAAGTTACTGCCTCAGAGCAAGTTTTTGTTTTTTCTTTTTCTCATCTCTTTCTGGTTTTGATTATGTTTTCATACTTGTTTCTGCTATTTTATTTTTTTAGACTTTCTGTTTCTGTAGGTATTTTTGATGGAGAGTATATCAATAGGGGAGTTTTTGTTGGTTTGTGTGTTTGTACGATTGTCTGTATGTTTTTGCTTTTTTAATCTTTTCTGTCTTTGTTTGAGTCTCTTTTCACTGGTTAGTTTGTACATGCCTTCTGTTTTCCCTCTTCTTCTCTCTCTCCACCTTCCTCTCATCCCCCTCCTTCCTTTTCCCATTCCTTTTTCTTACCTCGTTTTCAGGGGGCAAACCTATGCCCACACTGCACAGACAGATTGTAAGGCAGTGGGAAGTGGGCGCCAGGGGGCTCACACACCTGTCAGTAGATACTGGAATCTGCATAGAGTTTCTGAATCACAGCTCTTCCCCCAATTAAATCTGAAAACTGCAAAAAGCACAGTCCCGCTTCAGAATTGAACAAAGCCAGAGGATCCACATAAGGAAGAATAGGAGATTGAGCAAACAGAAGTAAAAGCTACCCTCACATCCCTGAACAACAGAATTAAAGAAGAGGTTAAAAAAAAGGGGGGAGATCTAAACAAATGAAGAAAAACCAAAAGAAGAATATGGGTCTCACACAAACCCCTGGGAGGTCAGACACTGAGAATACATACTTCAGAACTCAGACAATGAAGAGCCCCCAGAATGACTGGTCTGAAACCACAAATCCAGATACCAAGACATTAATAGAGACAATAAATAGAATTGAGGAGAGACAAGAGGAAAGAATGAAGGAGTTGATAATTGAGACAACAGCAATAAAGAATGCAGTGAATGAAATAAATAACAAACCGATAAGCATGGAAAGCAGTATTAGCCAAGCAGAAGAAAGAATCTCAGAGCTTGAGGACTAAAATATGGAACTAACCCAAACTGTCAAAAACATAGAAAAGAAAATTAAAAAGAACAAAACTTTCAAGAGATGAGGGATTATTTCAAGAGGACAAACCTAAGAGTAATTGGAATTCCTGAGGCAGAGAGACAGAGACCACCCTGGAACAACCATTCATGAAATTATCCAAGAAAACTTCCCCCATCTCATCAGTGATGCAACATTTCAAACACAAGAGATTCAGAGAACCCCTGTGAGACAACAAATAAGATCAACTCCTTTCACATAGTAATTTGCCTACACAAAGTAGGTATAAAAGAAAAAACCCAAAAGGCAGCAAAAGAAAAAAGTCAGACTACCTATAGAGGAAGACCAATTAGAATAGCAGCAGACTTATCTACAGAAACACTTCAGGCTAGGAGAGCTTGGGAGTCCAATCATCAAAGTTCTCAAAGACAAACAATTTCAACCAAGAATTAGCTACTCACCTACGCTAAGCTTCATCAGTGATGGAGAATTAAAATTTTTTCTGAGACATTCAATCCCTAAGAGCTTATGCTGCCTCCAGACCAGCTCTACAAGAAATACTTAGGAAAGTATTAAACACAGAAGAAAGAAAAGAAAGAATGACAATGTCCTTCACAAGAATGCAGGAAAAAGATTGAAAGCACACATGAATCAACCCCAAAATCAAAAGAAAGACAATGAACAAATAAACAAACAGCAGCAACAATAACAAACTCTATAAAACTTCATGAAAGGGATAAACTCTCACATCTCAATAATTAGCCTGAATGTGAATGGACTAAATGCATCTCTGTAAAGACATAGAATAGCAAAATAGATAAAATATCATGAGGCAACAATATATTGTCTCCAAGAGACTCATCTCACCAGAAAGGACATTCACAGACTCAAAGTAAGAGAATGGGAAACAAAATTTCAGGTGAATGGAACACAAAAGAAAGCAGGAGTCGTGATCTTAATATCAGACAAAATACCCTTCAAGTTATCAAAAATTAAAAAAGATATAGAAGTTCATTACATAATGATAAAAGGTTCAATCCATCAACAAGAAATACCCATCCTAAACATATTTGCACCCAACATGGGAGTCTAACTTTCATAAAGCAGCTTCTAGGTAAACTTAAAAAACATATTGACTCTACCGCTATCATAGCTGGGGACTTAAATACTCCACTCTCGACCCTAGACACATCATCAAGACAAAAATCAACAAGGAGATCCAGAACCTCAATGTGACACTTGACCAACTGTACTTGGTTGATACCTATAGAACACTCCACCCAACAATCACAGAATATACATTCTACTTATCACCACATGGAATGTACTCTGATCGACCACATCCTCGGCCATAAACCAAGCATAAACAAATTCCGTAAGACTGAAATAATGCCATGCACTTTCTCAGACCACAGTGGTATAAAAATAAATATCAACCCTGACAAAGTTCCCCCAAAACCCACAAAGACATAGACATCGAACACCATGATGCTAAACAACTCCTGGGTCAACATGAAAATCAAAGCAGAGATTAAAAGATTCCTGGAAGCTGGGCTCGGTGGCTCAGCCTATAATCCCGCACCTTTGGGAGGCTGAGGTGAATCACCTGAGCCCATGGGTTCGAGACCCACCTGGGCAGGCGAGACCTCATCTCTACAATAAATCAAAAAAATTAGCTGGGTGTGGTAGCGTGCGCCTGTAGTTCCAGCTACTTGGAAGGCTGAGACGGAAGGATCTCCGGAGCCCAGCAGGTAGAGGCTGCGGTGGCCGGGAGCGGCCACTGCACTCCAGTCTGGGCGACAGTGTGACTCCAACTCAAAAAAAAAAGATTCCTGGAAACAAATGAAAATGAAGAAACATCTTACCAAAGCCTCTGGGATGCCATAGAAGGCAGTACTAAGAGGGAAATTCGTAGCTCTATGAACACACATCAAGAAAATGGAAAGATCACAACTTAACAGCCTAACAAATCACCTAAGGAAGCTAGAGAACAAGACCACCAAAACCCTAATTTCAGCAGAAGAACAGAGATCACTAAAATAAAAGCCCAAATTCAGGACATAGAAGACAAAAAGATAACACCAAAAAAAATCAACGATAATACAAAAGATAGTATAAAATATAATAAAGAGAGAGAATACAAAAAAGATAATACAAAAAAAAACCAAAATGCTGACTCTCTGAAAGGATAAACAAGATTGATGGACCCCCTAGCTAGACTGAACAAGAAAAAGCCTAAATAAACACAATCAGTAATACAAAAGATCAAGTCACTATTGAACCCGTAGAAATACAAAAGATTATCAAAGACTACTATGTACACTTGTATGAAAACAGATTTGAAAACCTAAAGGAAATAGAGGACTTTCTGACATCACACAGCATCCCCAGGTTCAAACAAGAAGAAACCAAGAACCTAAACAGACTAATAACAATCTAGGAAATTGACATAATAAAACTACCTACAAAATGGCTTTCCAGCAGAATGACTTTCCAACAGAATTCTACAAAACATACAAGGAGGAGCTGATACCAATCCTATTGAAAGTATTCCAGGCAATTGAGAAAGATGGAACTCTCCCCAAATCATTTTATGAAGCTAACATCACATTGATACCCACACTGGGTAAAGATTCAACAAAGAAAGAGAACTAAAGGCCAACATCCTTGATGAACATAGATGGTAAAATTTTCAACAAGATCCTAGCAAAATGGATCCAACAACACATTTCAAAAACCATCCACCATGACCACGTAGGTTTCATCCCTGGGATGCAGGGCTGGTTCAACATTTGTAAGACCATAAGCGCAATTAAATACATCAACAAATGTAAAAACAAAAACCACATGACTATATCATTAGATGCAGAAAAAGCTTTTGATAAAATCCAGCACCTATTCTTGATAAAATCCCCTGAACATCTAGACATAGATGGAACATACCTCAAAATAGTAAGACCCATCTATGAGAAACCCACATCCAGCATACTACTAAACAGACAGAAATTGGAACCATTTCCCTTGAAAACTGGAACAAGACAAGATGCCCACTCTCACCCCTCTTTTTCAACATAGTTTTGAGAACCTGTCAAAAACCTCCTTGCAGTCATAAAGGACTTTGGTACAGTCTCAGCTTATAAAGTAAATGTGCAGGCCAGGCTCGGTGGCTCAGCATGTAATCAGCACTTTGGGAGCCCGAGGCATGTGGACTGTCTGAACCCGAGAGTTTGAGACCAGCCCGGGCAACTTGGTGAGATTGTGTCTCTACAATAAATAAAAAATTAGCTGGGTGTGGTAGCACATGCCTATAGTTCTACTACTTGGAAGGCTGAGGCAGGAGGATAGCCTGAGCCCAGCATTTTGATGCTGGGGTGGCCATGAGCATGCCACTGCACTCCAGCCTGGGCGACAGAGTGAGACTCCAACACAAAATAAATAAGTACATAAACAAGCAAGCAAAACATAGTTGCATTTCTATACACCAACAATAAACAAATTGAGACCCATATAAAAAGTACAATCCTATTCACAATAGCCACCCACACACAAAAAAAGTACCTTGGCATCTTCCTAACCAGAGACGTGAAAGATCGTTACAATTAAAAGTATACAACACTACTCAAAGAAATCAAAGATGACACAAACAAATGGAAAAATATTCCATGCGCATGGATTGGAAGAATCAACATTGTTATGATGTCCATCCTACCCACGGCTATCTACAGATTTAACACAATACATTAAATTACCAGCAGCATTCTTCTCAGACCTGGAAACAATACAGGAATTCATATGGAAACAAAAACGACCACAGATAGCCAAAACAATCCTCAGCAAAAAACAAAAACAAACAAAAAACAAAGCAGGAGGTATCATGCTCCCAGACTTTAGACTTTATTATAAAGTTACAATAATCAAAATATCCTGGTATTGGTACAAGAATGAAACAGCAGAGAGATTCCAGAAGCAAAACCTCCATTTCTCAACCAACTCATCTTTGACAAAGCCTCTAACAACAACTACTGGGGAGAGGAGAACCTATTCAGTAAATGGTACTGGAAAAGCTGGCTGACCACATGCAGAAGATTAAAAAAAGACCCCTACCTATCACCATACACAAAAATCAACTCTAAATGGATCAAAGACCTAAATGTAAAACCTCAAACTATAAGAACCTTAGAAAACACAGGACACACCCTTTTGGAAATTGGAACTGGCAACCAATTTCTGATCAAAACCCCAAGTGCCCATGACGTATGAGATAAGATAGACAAGTGGGATCTCATCAAACTGACAAGCTTCTGCAAAGTTAAAACAACCATCGAGAGAGCAGGGAGACAGTCCACAGATTGGGAAAAAATTATTTGCCTATTGTATGCCTGACAAAGGCCTAACTTCTAGGATCTACAAGGAACTTAAATGTGCCAAAAAGAAAAAAACAAACAGCCCCATTACAAAGTAGGCAAAAGATACAAATAGTCACTTCTCAAAAGGAGACATACAAGCAGCCAACAGATATATGAAAAAATGCCCAGCTTCACTAGTCATCAAAGAAATGCAAATTAAAATTATTCTGAGATAACACCTAACTCCATCATCAACAACCCCCAAAACAACAGATGCTGGAAAGGTTGCGGAGAAAAGGAAACACTTCTACACTGTTGGTGGGAGTGCAAACTAGTACAGCTTCTGTGGAAAACAGTGTGGCGATTCCTAAAAAAATCTAAAAATTGACCTTCCATGTGACCCCACAACACCCCTACAGGGAATATATCCAGAGGAACTCAAATTACTCTGTGAAAAAGATACCTGCTGTAATCACAGCACTTTGGGGGGCTGAGGAGAGAGGACTGCCTGAGCCAACGGGTTCAAGACCAGTCTGGGCAACGTGGTGAGACCCTGTCTTTACAATAAATAAAAAAATTATCTGGGCGTGACAGCATGAGCCTGTAATTCCGGTTACTTGGAAGGCTAAGGTGGAAGGATAGCCGGAGCCCAGTGGGACGACACTGTAGGCATGCCACTGCACTCCAGCCTGGGTGATGGAGTGAGACTCCAACTCCAAAAACAAAAGAAAAAGATACATGCACACCTATGTTTATTGCAGCATTGTTCACAATAGCAAGAACATGGAACCAACCATACTGCCTATCAAAAGAGGACTGGATTTTTAAAAAATGTGGTACGTATACACGATGGAATATTATGTAGCCATAAAGGACAAAATCATGAACTTCACAGCAACCTGGATAGACTGAGTCTATAATACTAAGCAATCTATCACAGAAACAAAGAACTGAATATCACATGTTCTCACTCATAAGTGGACCTTGAACACTTATCAAATACTTTATGAAAAGGAAAGAAAAGGATTGGCAATAGCAGTAAGCTGCTGGGGGAGGGGAGGGCATACCTCATCAATAAGGATACCTGCTTAATGAATATTTATATACCTAACCCCGAATTGTACCCTACATCTTTGAAATACAAAAGTTAAAAGAAAATACTTAGACTGGATGAACTGATAAAAACATAACCCAACTATATGATGCCTTCAAGAAATTTACCTCACTAGAAAGACACATATAGCCTGAAAGTGAAGGAAAGGAAAAAGATATTCCATCCAAATGGAAACCAAAAGCAAGCAGGAATAGCTATACTTATATCAATAAAACAGACTTTAAATCAAAAACAGTAAAAGAGACAAATCATGAGATAATGTAAAGTGATGAAAAACAAAACAAAACAAAAACTAGGACTGGGCACAGTGGCTCAGGTCTGTAATCCCAGCACTCTGGGAGGCCGAGGTGAGAGGACTGCCTGAGTCCGGGCAATCCTTCGAGACCAGCCTGGACAACCTGGTGAGACCTCGTCTCTACAATAAAAGATAAAAAATAAAAATTAGCCGGGCATGGTGGTGCATGCCTGTAGTTCCAGCTACTTGGAAGGCTGAGGTGGAAGGATCATCTGAGCCCAGCAGGTCGAGGCTGCAGTGGCTGTGAGCATGCCACTGCACTCCAGCCTGGGTGTGTGAGACTATGACTCAAACAAAACAATACAAAAACCAAACAAAAATCACAAACTCCTAACATTTATTCTTAACAATAAGGGCTCACGGCCAGCCCTGTGAAGGGCAGTGGTGTAGTCAGAGGACGTGCCAAGCATCCCGGTCATATCTTCACGTCCAAAAACACTGGCTTCAAAGGCTCACTTCACCCAGACAAGGAGGGTTTTAGAGTTCATATACCAGAATGGGTACAAAAGAGGCTTTGTTTTTTCCCTAAGCAACAATTTTAAACTCCAAATGAATACTATCCTCAAATACTTCTGTTGCTCGAATATCTGAACTCCTTTCAGGACCTCCCCCTCCAGATCTGATTTTAAGACATATAAGAAAAGCAGTTTCATTTACTTTGTAGGGAGTTCTTATTTCTAAGAAAGTACATAATCTGGTTGTATCTTCCTTTTTACATGCCACACTAGTCTGAGGATTCTGGTTGCTATTAAACATTAAACCATGTTCTAGGGAGAGTGGTCACCACTGATAAGGCTTAAAGGACCATACACAGGAAGTTCTAAGAGCAACTCCAAGAGGGACTGCAGCTGAGCCCGTCCCCAGAGCCTGCCGGACAGGAGGGGCAGTAGTCTCTGGACCATGTATTTTGGTATGTTTAAAACAACATTCCCCCTTATGTCCATATTATTCTATATTTTATTCTTGAGTCAGAGTCTCACTTCATTGCCAAGGCTGGAGTACAGTGGCACGCTGGCTCACGGCCACCACAGCCTCAACCTGCTGGGTTCACGCCATCTTTCTACCTCAGTCTTTCAAGTAGCTGGAACTACAGGCTACCATGCCTAGCTAATCATTTGATTTATTGTAGAGACAAGGTCTCACCATGTTGCCCAGACTAGTTTTGAACCCACGGGCTCAGGCAATCCTCTCACCTTCACCTTGCAAAGTGCTGGGTTTACAGGAGTGAGCCAATGCACCCGGCATGTCCATGGATTTATTGTAGAGACAAGGTCTCACCATGTTGCCCAGACTGGTTTTGAACCCATGGGCTCAGGCAATCCTCTCACCTTCACCTTGCAAAGTGCTGGGTTTACAGGTGTGAGCCAATGCACCCGGCATGTCCATGGATTTATTGTAGAGACAAGGTCTCGCCATGTTGCCCAGACTGGTTTTGAACCCATGGGCTCAGGCAATCCTCTCACCTTCACCTTGCAAAGTTTGGGTTTACAGGTGTGAGCCAATGCACCCGGCATGTCCATGTTTTTTAATAATTAAATGCGTTGTATGTCCCATTTTCAAAATCTTTTGAGTATTCTGTGGATTCCCTTGTATTTATAAATCTATTACAGGAGATTCCTGTGAACAACTGTATGCATAAAGTGACAGAACTGAGGGGGATGGGCAGACACAAACCCTGGTCATGATGTAGTTGTGCAAGCTGTTCACAAAATGCATGAGCTTCACTCTCAAGAGGAACATACGATGGATCTGCTGTCTCACTGGTTCCTTCTGTGGTTCAAACTGAGCAACTGTGCCTTGTTCATGCAGGAGGCCTTCTTTAGACTGAGGTTTTCCAGCAGTACTAACCAGCTCTATGAAAGAGTAAAAAAGCAAAGTGGGTGGAAAGAGAATCGACTCAAACCCCACTGAACTGTGCCATACACTGGGAGCTCTGAGGACGCGGCATCAGTGTTGCCAAGAGCACCCTAAAAGAGGCTTGGCAGGGATTGAACTTGGGTGCCTCGGAAGGTGAAGCGTCAAAAGTCCCCCTTTTACTTCTGTTATCACTTTCATGAAATGCGTCAAAGTTCCATTAACTTGTCATTAACAATTTTTGCATAACCTAAGAAGACTATTCTGGCTGTATTTCTCATCAAGTTGTTGCATATCAGATCAACTGTATGTAAAACTTCCTGATCGTTCATTCAGATATTTGATGTCTATAAAACTTGCTGTAACACATGTCATTCTGGCATTTGTGTACACATAAAAACTGATCAAAGACTACCAAACTTTATCAGGGTTAAAATTAAATTGCACTTTATCTGCTGAGAATAAATCTTACCACCAAACAGTAAAACATCCAGACTATATTTTGCCCACTTTATTTGCAGTAAGAGAAGGAACACTTGATTATAAATTTTTTGACATTCCAAACTTATAACTATATCTACAGGCCATGGGACCTGTGAAAACAAAAAGAGAAAATTAGAATAGAAAGTAACCAGTTACTTGCATGTTTTAATTTAAACAAAAGCTGGGCTTGGTGGCTCAGCCTATAATCCGCGCCTTGGGAGGCTGAGGTGAGTGGATTGCCTGAGCCTGCGGGTTTGAGACCC
>NW_007249299.1:784700-831592 GCF_000164805.1 Carlito syrichta | reverse complement strand
AAAAAAAAAAAAAAAAATTTAAACAGAAAACAATGTTTGCACAAAAAATATCAGCATGTACCTTGTAGCTCAGGGTCAGACCATCTAAGATATGAACAGGTAGTTTCTTCTTAGCTGTGTCAACATTTTCAAATGATATAGACAGACTAAAAAAGAAATTTCAGTTTAGTTTGTAAAGTACTACGTCATATGAAAATGCTATTTAAACATAACAATTAGCATTTTATGTTTATTTACATAAAAGTAATATTCAAAAAAGATGCCAAGGGAATGAAAATATTCCAATTAGTGTGTTTTCTAGCATATATTCTAGAATTTATAAATACAGAAGAGGGATGACGTTTTTAAATGAGTTTACCTATAAGAGAGTACTTAATGAGATAAGTCAGGAAAAAAGATGAAGTTGGGGAAGAAAATGTAATGGTAGTGCAATGTGAAGGCTGGGAACTTAATTCTGGTAAAATTCAGGCAACAGGTTTGAAAGATGAAACCTCTACACGGGCTGGGAGAGGATGAGAACAGTGGGCCGAGGTAGCCATGCAGGGTCAGAGAACAGTGGCATTGAGAGCTGCATCCAGACAAGATGGGGCTGCTTCTTCAGCACAGCAGCACACACTGCTGCTTCCACATGTTCCTGAGACAGGCATTAATGTGACTCTTAAGAGAAAGAAAGCAGCTAATAGGTACATGGAAATGCCCACGTGGCAGGCACCATCAGGGTCCTTATCTCTTATCCTCAAAACGGTCCCATCAGTGACTACCAAGACTCTCCCACAGTCATAGAGGCCCCAAGGTGACGCCTGGATGCACAGTATGGGAGGTCCACATGGGGAGTTAGCCTTAAAACCAGTCACGTAAAGGGCAGCATGTGATTATGAATTAGCTAATTCATTCTGTGGCATAGGCACTGGTCAGAACTTTCTGAGCTCTAACAACCCGATGCATCTACATTTACTCAGTGCTTAGTAGGCATCTAGTGAATATTTTGTCAGGTGCTGCACTTAGCAGGTGAGAGAAAGCTGATCTCTCCTCCCTTCAGAGACTCCAGTCCAGCAGATTTGTGAAAACATAGCTGTTGCAGGAGCGAGCAGACCACTGCCAGGCTCGAGAACTGAGAGTCTGCCATTGATGAAGGAGGAAGGATAGCATTTAGGGAAACCAGAAATACTTCCAAATCCCTGAAATGCAAAGTATGGTAGGAGACAGAACAGGGTCAGTATGTGTGTAAGACACAAGGCTGGGAAAATGGAGCCAGACAGTAAAAAGCTTACTCCCTCCCGAGAGAAAGCTCAGCCCGACTATGACAAGGCGCCTGTGAGCGGCAGAGGTCCCGGCTGGTGTTCTGAGGTTTCTCTGGTGAGGGCCAAGTCCCTTCTGGTGCAAAGGAGCAAGATGAGAGAGACAGAGGCACAGGAGAGCTCTGAGCCAGCCCTGAGTGGTCAGGGATGCTCTCTAGAAGGTGGGACTGATAAACTGGCAGCCAGTGATGTGGGGCTGAGGACGGCCCTAGCTCATCATCTTCTCTTGCTCAGGGGAGAGTTGCCTAGCTAACAACTGCCTCGATTTTCTCATATGTAAAACAGTATTAGTAAAACTCACAGGGAGAGTGTGAGGATTAAATAATATATATAATTCACAGAAGACTTTTTGGCACAAGCTTAATTTATATTAATTTAAATAAAGAGGCCTTCCATATTTTACCGTGAACTATCTTCAGGATAACGCTGTCCTACTGCTTCCTGTAGCTGGACATTAAGAAAAGACACATTCTGCCAGGTTTCTTTTTCTCTTATTTTATCAAAAATTGATGTGTAGAAGTCATACATGGTATCTCCACCTTCCATTAAGAAAAAATTCCTCATGGCCTGCAAGTACTCTACCAACCTAAAAGGAGAGAAAATAAGTGACAGAAAGATCTTTGATATTCATAGGCAGGATTCTGGATAAATACTCGGTTTTGTACCTGGCCCCGCAGGACCTCCCTCTCCTTTTTTAAATTTTGAGACAGTCTTACTTTGCCAGGCTGGAGTGTAATGGCACAATCATAGCTCACAGCAGCCTAAACTCTCGGCCTCAAGTGTTCTTCCCGCCTCAGCCTCCCAAGTAGCTGGGACTCCCAGCATGTGCCATCAAGCCCAGTTAGTTTTTAAAAATTTTTCTGCAGAGACAGGGTCTCACTGTGGTACCCAGGCTGGTCTTGAACTCCTTGCCTCAAGCAACTCCCGCCTTGGCCTCCCAAAGCACTGGGATCATAGGTGTGAGACACAGACCTGGCCCTACCCTGCTATTTTCAGTAAAACAAGTTTACATTCTGTTACTAAAGTTAGAAATATTAACACCTCTTAAATACTTTTTAAAGTAATAAAAATAGTATGTTTTCCTCTACTCATCAGAAAGAAATGTTATCACAAAGATGTAACAAAAAAGTTAATTCAAATCCCACCATCCATGGTGAATTTCCATTGTTAGTATTTGGGGTATTTCTTTCCAGTCTTTTTAAAAAATACATTCAACAAAATCTGGATTCTATCATATCACACATGGATTTCAATCAATATAATTTTTATGAACTATACATGGATATGGGTATGCCACATTCATAGATATGCCAGAACTATTCATCTGTTACTAATTTCGTGATTTTCATTCTAATAGCAAACTTTATGATGGGCATTTTTGTGTAACAAGCTTTTTCAAGCTATTTCTTTTGGAATAGGTTCTCAGAAATAATTAAATTTCACAACACAGTAAGAAAAAATTGTTCAACTGATCCTCTCAAAAAATTGTTTACTGTATATCCATTTCCTACTCTAACAAAAACAGACTTGAAAGAGAGGTTTAAGATAATTCCATCCATTTTTTGTTGTTGTTGGAGTCTCACTGTCGTCCAGGCTGGAGTGCAGTGGCATACTCATGGCCACCCCAGCATCGACCTGCTGGGCTTCGGGGATCCTTCTGCCTCAGCAGTCCAAGTAGCCAGAACCACAGGCGCACGCTACCAAGCCCAGTTAATTTTTTTTTTTTTTTTATTTATTGTAGAGACGAGGTCTTGCCAAGTTGTCCAGACTGGTCTTAAACCCGCGGGCTCAGACAATCTCTCAAGTGCTGGGATTACAGGTTGAGCCACCAAGCCCAACCCCCATCCATTCTTAAGGTACAACTAACTAATGACTTCTAAAACTTAAATTGTTCTTTTTTACCTGTAATCTTTTTTTAGAGTCTGCATAAGATTTCCACAGCAATCTAGATACTGCTTATCAATATGAGGATAGAGGCACGACCTCAGTGTTAATTCAAAAGTCTGGCATGTCACAGATTCCGATGATCTATCCACGCATACATCACCACCAGCAAATTTCTCATGAAAATCACTCTGTTCCAAATATAACCTTCAAGATAAAAACATGAGTCTTTTTTTTTTTGACCTGCTATCAACAGAATGATCTTAAATCAAAACCCCAGGGCTCAATTTAGTTTTAAAATTACCAACTATAATGTAAAGAGAAAATTCTTTCTCCCCAAAATATCCTTTGAGTGCCCAGTCTTTCAGAATCACTGCTGCCTTAAGATCAGGTACAGCAGTTGTCCTTCTAGCTATCAGGGTAGCACAGAGTGAATGCTGGCCATCAGACAATCAGCATTGAGTGGGCATTAATGATTTATTTCACTGGGCTAAGAGCCCTAAGAGCATCTAAGCCTAAGATACATTTTATGCCAATGGGACCCTGACTCAATGTGTGTCTGATGCCTGCTCACAAACCAGACTTTCAAAGCACATTTTGAGTGAATGACAGCACTCCCAGGAGACTGGGGGCACACAGACAAGATGGCAGGGCCAAGTCTGTAGATGTTCACAAACAACTAAGAGGCCAAACCATATATCTGAAATAAGTGCACATAATACCTTGTATTCCATTCATTAGAAAGGACAGGCTACAGGAGTTTTTAAGGCTGGAAAGCCATACATGGCAGAAATAAACAGCTACTAAACACTGCACAGATTCTGCCATTTTAATCACTGAGAAACTTGCAGGTGTGTGTCACCTTGCAAAGTTAATGGCAAGCAGGGGATCGTGAACATCATCCAGTTCGAAGTGCCCTTCAGCGATGGACTGCATCTTAATAACATTCTCTTTGGTTGCCTGCTGCTCAGTAAGAACCTGTGGAGTGAAATCTTCACCATGTCGAAGACGGGACTGTACAGATTCCAGAAAAAGAGTGTATAAACTTTTCCTTTCTGCATCTGAAACATAAAGAAATGAGTAGGGTGAACATGTTTTGGTAAGTAACATTAAGTAATAGTAAGAAATATTAAGTCATTTCATCTTAATATAGCCTAGTATTTTTCCTTTGGTCTATCCTTATTTCTTTACTTTTACCTTTACAGAATAGCAAAACCAACCATTTATTTTTATTTTATTTTTTTTTGAGTTGGAGTCTCACTCTGTCACTCAGACTGGAGTGCAGTGGCCGCTCCCAGCCACCGCAGCCTCGACCTGCTGGGCTCCGGTGATCCTTTCGCCTCAGCCTTCCAAGTAGCTGGAATTACAGGCGCGCACTACCACGCCCAGCTAATTTTTGATTTATTGTAGAGATGAGGTCTTGTCAAGTTGCCCAGGTGGGTCTCGAACCCGCGGGCTCAGGTAATACGCTCACCTCGGCCTCCCAAAGTGCTGGGATTACAGGTTAAGCCACCGAGCCCGGCCAAAGCCAACCATTTTTATGTCTTCTGTTAAACAACTGCAAGGTATATGGTTAAATATCACAATGTATATGCTAATTTTTTTTGGAACAGAGTAATATCCTAAGCAGGACATTTGAAAGTTAAGTTACTACCAAACTGCACAATACTATAGTAACACTGATAGGAGCCATAATTTCACTGGAAAAACCACTTTCAGCAGTGGCCTTGGAAAACACATTATGTTATTCAGTCAAACAGGAAATCTTCCACAAATTGAAAATATTATTTAAAGTAGATACAATAATATACATAATAACATAACATTCAGATGACTTATTAGCCAAATAAAGTCACATTTATGCCTTTTCTTGTCTTTTTTTTTTTTTAGTCAGAGTCTCACTCTGTTGCCCAGGCTGGAGGACAGTGGCATGCTCATAGCCACCAGTCTCGAATTGCTGGGCTCAGGCGATCCTTCCACCACAGTCTTCCAAGTAGCTGGAACAACAAGTGCACACTGCCACACCTGGATAATTTTTTGATTTATTGTAGAGATGAGGTCTTGCCAAATTGCCCAGGCTAGTCTTGAACCCCTAGACTCAGGCAATTCTCTTGCCTCTACCTCCCAAAGTGCTGGGATTACAGGTGTGAGCCACTGTGCCCAGCCAACATCTATACTTTTTCAAGTCTTTTTATTCACTTGCTAAAACTGAATATATTAAACTGCTTCAAAAAGAACCAGAACCTATATCATTTTTCTCAAAATCTATGATCAAGTCTGAACTGCTAATCAACCAATTCCTTTTTGCCAGGGTCCATGGTCCTCAGGAGCTAAACATTGCACTGAATTAAGGAATGGCAGAGGAAGTAACATCAGCAAGACGGCTGACTGGAGATGCCTGGCACTTGTCCTCCCACAAGGACGGACTGGGGCAATGAGTGAACTGCTATGGCTTGTACTGAAGGGAGAACGCTGGAATAAAGACATACTTGTGGTGACTGGAAGCCCAGGTGGGCGGTGTGACGGCAACGGCCTCTGCAGGCCCTGTGAGCCAACCCTGGTGGGAAGTCACCCAGATCAGCCAAGCAACTATGGGCCTGCATATTGGGTCTGAGAAACAGCCCCAAGGGCCACCTCTGGTGGGCATGCCCCTGAGCCAGTTGAGCTGCCTGGAATAAGTTCTGAACCTGAGAAAGAGCCTCATGGATCACCCCAGCAGACATGCCCTTGGGCTAGTTGAGCAGCCTTACGCCTGCATCCCAGGCCTGAGAAACAGCCTCATGGGATGCACCTGGTAAGACACACTCAGGCCTGCCAAGAACCTGTGTGACCACATCTCAAGCCTAATAAACAGCCTGTGGACCACTTCAGAAGATGTGACTCCAGGTCAGCCACAAGGTGCTGCTGTAGGCATACAAACAGCTTGCCTGAGAAACCACGTGCCTGTGCTCCTGCGCAGATTAACAGTTCCTTGGCTCCAATCCCAGTCAGCCAGACCCCAAGTTTGCAGACCCACTGTGTGCACACATGCACTCCTGACTCGAGAAACAGCCCAGCAAGTTCATCACCAGCAAAGCTGTGCCACTGCTGCCACAAACTCTCTCAGCCTCGGCCACAGAGACACTTGCAAATATTACTATTGAAGATTACAACTCAAGAAACTACAGCGAATACACAACACCAACACACACCACTGAACCAACACCTTAAGACCTGTTCATATGAATAAGTCTTTTCCTAGAAAACCTACTCCATAACATTGGAAAAGGTGATGCTTCCACCAGATGCATATAAATCAACATAGGACACATCATACATGAAAAAGCAAGGAGAGATGACACCTCCCAAGTAAAACACTAATTTTCCACTAAGAACTCAACCATAAGGAAATATATAAAATACCAGAAAAAATTCAAAATTACAATCTTAGGGACACTCAGTGATATAGAAGGTAATACAGATACACAGTCAACAGAATCAGGAAAATAATTCATGATTTAAATGAGAAATTCAATAAGGATACAGATACCATAGCAAAGAACAAAACAGAAATCTCAGAACTGAATAAAATAAAAATGTAACAGAGAGCTTCAACAACAGGCTAGGTCAGGCAGAAAAAAAAAATCTGTGAACTTGAAGATAGGTCTTTTAAAATAACACAGGTGAATAAATAAATAAATAAATAAAAAGAATGAAGAAAGTCTACAGGATTATTTATTCACTTATTTTTGAGTTGGAGTCTCACTCTGTCACCCAAGCTAGAGTGCAGTGACATGCTCATGGCACTGCAGCCTTGAGCTGCTGGGCTCAGGTGATCCTTTCACCTCAGTCTTCCAAGTAGCTGGAACTACTATAGGCATGTGCCATCACACCTAGCTAATTTTTCTTGATTTATTGTATAGATGAACGCTTGCCAAGTTGCCCAGGCTGGTCTAGAACCTGTGGGCTCAGGTAGTCCTCTCACCTTAGTCTACTAAAGTGCTAGGATTATAGGTGTGAGCCACTGCACCTGTCCCGTACAGGATTATTTATGTGACACCACTAATGGGCATCCCAGACGGAGAAGGGAAAGTTGTAACAAATATATTTAATGAAACAAAAGCAGAAAACTTCCCAAGCCTTGGAAGAGAAATGAGCGTCCAGGTCTAGGAAGCTCAAAGAACCTTAAACAGATTCAACCAAACACATTCAACTCAAATACATCATTTCTGAGACACATTGCAGCCAAACTTTCAAAAGTCAAAGACAAAGAAAGAATTCTAAAAGTAGCAAGAGAAAAACATCAAGTCAATATAAGGCAATCTCCATTAGACTAACAGCAGATTTCTCAGCAGAAATCTTACAGAACAGGAGAGCATGAGATTATATACTAAAAATACTGAAAGGAAAAAAAAAACAAGCCTGTCAGGCAATAATATTACCCAGCAAAGTTATCCTTAAGAAATGAAGAAGAAATAAAATGTTTCTTAGACAAGCAAAGGGAATTAATTATCACTAGATTGGCTTTACAAGAAATGCTCAAGGGACTCTTACACCTGGAAGTGAAAAGACAATAAACACTATCATGAAAACATGTAAAACTATAAAACACACTGGGAGAGTTGATACAGGAAGGAGAAAGAGAAATAAAATCTTATCACTATAAAAAAACCCACTCAATTGCAAAAATCAATAAAAGTAAGAAACAAAGGATGGACAAAACAACCAGAAAACAATCAACAAAATGATAGGAATCTTCACCTATAAATAATAATCTTAAATATAAATGGATTAAACTTCCAATTTAAAAGATATAGATTGGTTATAAGGATAAAAAAACATGACCTGACTATATGCTGCCTACAGGAAACTGACCTCACCCGTAAAGAGACAGACAGACTGAAAATGAAGAAATAGAAAAAGACATTTCATGAAAACAGAAGCCAAAAGGGGGAAGGAAAGCTATATTTATAGCAGACAAAACAGACTACAAGTCAAAAGCTGTAAAAAGAGACAAAGAAGAACATTATATAAAAATAAAGGCATCAATTCAGAGAGATAATACAATTGTAAATATATATACACTCAAAGTTGGAGCACCCAGAAATATAAAGCAAATATTAGTTCTAAAAAGAGAGATAGACACCAATACAATAATAACTGGAGAATTCAATATCCTACCCTCAGCCTTAAACAGATCATCTAGACAGAAAACCAACAAAAAAACAGTTAAATTGCACCACAGACCAAATGGACCTGATAGACATTTACAGAACATTTCACCCAAAAGCTTCAGAATACACACATTTTTTAAAAAAGCAAAACTAAAGAATATTAAAAAATGATTGCTAGAAAGTCATTATTGGATGGCTTGGGCCTTCTTAGTAAAATGTGAGTGAAGTTCATACTCAGAGATAGATCAAAGAGTGCCTGACCCAGAACAGGCTGGAGCTGAGAGCTTGAGACCAATGTAGATTTGTAACCTCTCACATGAATGAATGCAGTGTTTGCCAGATTGTTAATTCTATAGATCAGAGATTATCAAAGCCAGGACTCTGTGAGATCTTCTCTTTTCTAATTACATACCTACGAGGTCGGGTTTTCTCTTCCTACTTCAGCCAAAAGAATACATAACAAGAGATTGAATGCAGAAGTATGAGAATTCGGCTGTCTTCTATCACATATCCATCAAAGCAGTTTGGAAAAATGTAAAACAATAGCACTCTTTGTACTGAATTTTTGAGAATATAGCTATTTTTCATAAAAATGTTATTTATGTTAATAAGAGTGCACATTCTTTTAATCAGCATATGAAATATTCTCTAGGACTGACTATATGTTAAGACACAAACAAGCATCAAAAATCTTTAAAAAATTGAAATCATATCAAGTATCTTATCTGTCCACAATGAAATACAACTAGGCATCAGTAACAACAGTAACATTCAAAACTATACAAATACATGCAAATTGTACAACATGCTCTGGAACAACCAACAGCTAAAGGAAGAAATTAAAAATAAAATTTAAAATTCTTGAAACAAATGAAAATAGAAACACGCCATAATCTATGGGACACAGAAAATGCAGTATTAAGAGGTAAAGCAAACCTACAGCAATAAATGCCTACATTAAAAAAAGGGAAAGAGTTCAGAGCTGAGGCGAATGGAGTGGACTGCCTGAGCCCAGGAGTTTGAGACCGGCCTAGGCAACATGGTGAGACCTTAACTCTACAACAGATAAAAAAAATTAGCTGGGTGAGGTGGCACGCACCTGTAGTTCCAGCTACTTGGAGGACTGAGGAGAAAGGAATGCTTGAACCCAGCAGGTTAAGGCTGCAGTAGCCATGATTGTGCCACTGCACTTCAGCCTGGGCAACAGATGCTGATTCCAAAAAAACAAAGGAAAAAGAAAAAAATTTCAAATAAAGAACCTAACGATGCACCTGTAGGAGAAAAGCAAGAACAATCCACACCCAAAATTAGTAGAATGAAAGAAATAAAAATGATCAGAGCAGAAATAAACAAAATTGAGACTTGTATATATTAAAAGATCAACAAAACCAGTAGTTGGTTTAATTTCTGGACATATGCAACCTATCAAGATTGAACCAAGAATAACCAGAAAACCCCAAAAGACCAAAACCAAGTAATGAGAGTGAACCACTAATAATAATTCTTGTAACAAAGAAAAGTCTGGGACCAAATAGCTTTACTGCTGAATTCTACTAAACCTTTAAAGAAAAATACCAATTTTTTTCAAACTTTTCCAAAAAAATTAAAGCAGAGGGAATTCTTCCAACCTTATTCTATGAGGTCAGCATAATCCTGATATCAAAACCAGAGAAAGAAACAATTAAAAAAAAAGAATACTATAGTCAATATCCTTGATAAACAGATGTAAAAATCTTCAACAAAATACTAACAAAACAAATCTAATGGTACATGACAAATATACCATGATAAAGTGGGATTTGTCCCAAGAATGCAAGGAGGGTTAAAAGCATGCAAATCCACAAATGTTTACATCACATCAATAGAATGAAAGACAAACACCATGTAATCATCTTGGCAGAAAAAATATTGGTAAAAATTCAACAGCTGAGAGTGGTGGCTAATGTCTGCAATCCCAATACTTTGGGAGACAGAGGCAAGAGGACTGCCTGAGCACAGGGGTTTGAGACCAGCCTGGGCAACTTGACAAGATCTTGTCTCTACAATAGATCAAAAAATTAGCGGGGTGTGGCAGTGCACATCTGTAGTTCCAGCTACTTGGAAGGCTGAGGCAGAAGGATCTCCTGAGCCCAGCAGGTTGAGGCTGCAGTGGCCATGAGTGTGTTGCAGCACTCCAGTCTGGGCAACAGAGTGAGACTCCAAAAAGACAAAAAACAAAAAAACAAAAAAACAACATTCCTTCATGATAAAAATTCTCAATAAGTTAGGTATAAAACAAAAGTACATCATAATAAAGGCCACATATAACAAATCCACAGCTAACATAATACTGAATGGTGAAAAGCTAAAAGCATCTCTAAAAACTAGAATAAGAAAGAATGCCTACTCTCACCATTTTTATTCAAAAAGTACTAGATTCCCTAGCTAGAGTACTCAGGCAAGTGAAAGAAATAAAAGGCATATTAATTGGAAAGAAGGAAGTCAAACTGTTCCGGTTTGCAGATGACATGATCTTACATATTGACAAACCTAAAGACTCTACCAAAAAATGTCTAGAATTGATAAACAAATTCAGTAAAATTGCACAATACAAAAATCAACATACAAAATCAGTAGTATTTCTAGACACAGATAAAGAACTACCTGAAAAAGAAATCAAGAAGGCAATTCCATATGACAGCAACACACAAAAAGTACCTAGGAATAAATTTAACGAAAGAGATGAAAACTAAAAACACTGACCAAAAAAACTGAACGTACAAATAAACAAAAGGAAAGACATCTCATGCTCATTGACCAGAAAAATTAACATTGCTAAAAATGACCATGCTACCCAAAGCAATCTGCAGATTCAGTGTAATACCTATTAAAAACCAACAACATTCTTTACAGACAGACCAGATTGGAGAACCCAGAAATTAATCTACATCTATAGCTAATTGAATTTTGACAAAGAAGTCAGGTAAACACACTGGGGAAGGAACAATCACTTTAACTAATGGCAAACTGAATATTCATATGCAGAAAAAGAAAACTAGAACTCCAACTCCACCTTAAAAAAATTAACTCAAAATTGAGAAAAGACCAAAACATCACATTCAAAAACTATAAAACTACTTAAAGAAAACACAGGGAAAATGTTTCAGGATACTGGTATGGAAAATATTTTTAGAAATAAGACCTTAAAAGTAGCTTCCGGGCAAGATGGCGATGGAACAGGTTGAGACTGTGAGAGTCTCCACAAAATCGAGTGTCCATAAAGACTCTCTGCGTGAGTGAGTGTGTGCCGGTGGGTGAGTGAAGTCTCTCTGAGGGGAGATTCAGGTTCATGCACCCAGGGGTCTCCGCCTGAGGTTACTATAACCCTTCACTGCCCTGAGATTGGAGACCTGGGTGCACAAGTTCATCTGCTGTTCTTGGGGCCTCTTGAGAGAAGGCAGCAGAGAACAGCTGCCGCTCACCACCTGGCACCTAGTCCATGCCATCACCTGCAGCAGCAGACTAGGCATAAGCAGGAGAAAGCATGGACAAGGCAGGTCATGGAAATCTGTAATAAAGCTCCAACACTGGTGATGAGACGCTGATGGGCGCCATCTTCTCAGTCTGGAGTGGGTAGAGCCTGCAGTGCCCTGTCCACCTTCACCTAGCCTCCATTTTGGTACCCAGAGGCTATCTTCTCATCACACTTGGAGAGACAGATGCCCCTTCTCTATGCTGGAAAAGGCACAGACACGTCAGATCTGAGTGGGAGACTTGACAGCAGTGAGTCCAAATCTAAGCCATTCTACTCCCACAGTAGTCCATGGGGCATCTGACCCACGCTGAGAGCAACCCTATCAGGCTGCACTGAGGGCGGAGGGGAGTGGAGGAGCTGGATACCAGAGGTGCTCCCTAAGGCAGAGGTGGAAGCAGGAACCTGGATTTACAAAAGCTGACACAGAGCGAGGTTATTTTTTCTTCTTGTTTGTTTTTTTTTTCTTTCAGTTTTTGTTTACATTTTTGTATTTGCTGTGTTTCTGTTTTTAAATTTTATTTAAAAAAAGATTTTCTGTTTGTATATTGGTATTAGTATATCTGAGAAAGAGTGCATCAACAGGTGGTCTTTGTTTGCAAGGCTGTCTGTATGTTTCTGTCTTTTTTGTTTTTCATATTTTTGTTTCTGTGTTTATTCGTTAGTTGGTATACCTGTCTGTTTTCCCTCTTGTTCTCTCTCTCCACCTTCCCTTCATCTTCCTCCTTTCTTTTTCCATTCTTTTCCCTTATCTTATCTCATTTTGCTTCCAGGGGGCAAACAGACACCCAACTGCACAGACAGAATGTATTGTAAGGCAGTGGGAAGTGGCTTCCAGGGGGCCTACACACCTGTCAGAAGATACTGGGATCTGCAGATAGTTTGGAATCACAGCTCCACTCTTAATTAAATCTCAAAACTGCAAAAAGCACAGGTCCCTACCCCCAGTCCATTCAGAACTGAATAAAACCAGAGGATCTACATAAGGAAGAATAGGAGATTGAGCAAATAGAAATAAAAGCTATCCCCACTATCACTGAACAACAGAATTAAAGAGGTTTAAAAAAAACAGAAGGAGGAAAACCTACACAAATGAAGAAAAACCAAAGGAAGAATATGAGTCTCACACAGACCCCTGGGAGGTCAGCCACAGAGAATACAGACTTTGAACTCAGACAGTGAAGAGCCCCCAGAATGACTGGTCTCAAACCACAAATCCAGATATCAAGACATTAATAGAGAGAATGAATAGAACTGAGGAGAGACAAGAGGAAAGAATGAAGGAGTTGATAACTGAGATAACAGTAATAAAGAATACAGTGAATGAAATAAATAACAAACTGATAAGCATGGAAAGCAGAATTTACCAAGCAGAAGAAAGAATCTTAGAACTTAAGACACAAAATACAGAACTAACCCAAACTGCTAAAAACATAGAAAAAAAGCTTAAAAAGACAGAACAAAACATACAAGAGATGAGTGATTACTTCAAGAGGCCAAACCTAAGAGTAATTGGAATTCCTCAGGCAGCAGAGAGACAGAGACCACTCTGGAACAAACATTCCATGAAATTATCCAAGAAAACTTCTCTCATCTCATCAGTGATGTGACCATTCAAACACAAGACATTCAGAGACCCCTGTGAGACAACAAATAAGAAGAACAATTCCTAGATACACAGTATTCACCTACACAAAATAGGTATAAAAAGTCCTAAGGGAAGCAAGAGAGAAAGGTCAGAATACCTACTGGGGAAGACCAATTAGAGCTTGGAGTCTAGTCTTCAAAATTCTCAAACATAAACAATTTCAACCAAGAATTATCTACCCAGCTAAGTTTCATCTGCCACGGAGAATTAAAATCCTTCCCAGACATTCAATCCATAAGAGTTTACACTGCCTCAAGACTAGCTCTATAACACTTAAGAAAGTATTAAGCACAAAAGAAAGGGAAAAAAGAACAACGCCCTTCACAAGAATGCAGGAAAAAGATTGAAAACACACATGAATCAAACCCAAAATCAAAAGAAAGACAATGAACAAATAAACAAACAGCAGCAACAACCATGAAATCTATAAGAACCTCATGATCGGGATAAACTCTCACATCTCAATAATTAGCCTAATTGTGAATGGACTAAATGCACCACTGAAAAGACACAGAATGGCAAACCGGATAAAATATTACAAGGTAACAATATATTGTCCCCAAGAGACTCATCTCACTAGAAAGGACACTCACAGACTCAAAGTAAGAGGATGGTAAACAAAATTTCAGGCCAATGGAACACAAAAGAAAGCAAGAGTCGCGATCTTAATATCAGACAAAATACCCTTTAAGCTATTAAAAATTAAAAAAGATACAGGTCACTACTTAATGATAAAGGTTCAATCCATCAACCAGAAATACCCATCCTAAGCATATGTGCACCCAACATAGGACACAAAATTCTCAACAAGATTCTAGCAAACCAGATCTAACAACAACTGTCATAAAGCAGCTTCTAGGTAAATTAAAGAAACATATTGACTCTAACACTATCATAGCTGGGGACTTAAACACACCACTAACAACCCTAGACAGATCATCAAGACAAAATGTCAACAAGGAGATCCGGAACCTCAATGTGATGCTTAACCAAATGGACTTAATTGATACCTACAGAACAACCAAGGAATATACATTTAATTATCAACACATGGAACTTACTCTAAGATCGACCACATCCTCGGCCATAAACCAAGCATAAACAAATTCCATAAGATTGAAATTCTGCTATGCAACTTCTCAGGCCATGATGGAATAAAAATAAATATTAAACCAACAAAGTTCCCCCAAAACTCACAAAGACATGGACACTAAACACCATGATGTTAAACAACTCCTGGGTCAACAAAGAAATCAAAACAGATATTAAAAGATTCCTGGAAACAAATAAAAATAAAGAAACAGCTTACTAAAATCTTTGGGATGCCATGAAATCAGTACTAGGAGGGGAATTCATATCTCTATGAACACACATGAAGAAAATGGAAAAATTACAAGTTAACAGCATAAAAATCAACTAAGGAAGCTGGAAAAGCAAGGCCACTGAAACCTTCACATCAGCAGATGATTCCAGATCACCAAAATAGAATCCCAAATTCGGGAAAATGAAAACAAAAATACAAAAAAAGTCAATAAAACCAGAAGTTAGTTTTTTGAAAGGATAACTAAAATTGATGAACCCCTAGCTACACTGACCAAGAAAAAGAGAAAAAAGCCCAAATAAACACAATCAGAAATGCAAAAGATCAAGTCACAACTGACCCTGAAGAAATACAAAAGATTATCAGAGATTACTATGTATACCTGTATGGAAACGAACTCGAAAACCTAAATGAAATGGAGGACTTTCTTATATCACAAAACCTCCCAAGGTTGAAACAAGAAGAAATCGAGATCCTAGATAGTCCAATAACAACCCAGGAATTAGACTATGTCATAAGAAAACTACCTACAAAAAAAAGCCCTAGACCAGATGGCTTTCCAGCAGAATTCTACAAAACATACAAGGAGGAGCTGCTATCAATTCCACTGAAAGTATTCTAGGCAATTGAGAACAATGGAACTCTCCCCAAAGCATTTTATGAAGCTTAACATTACAAAGACACCCAAACTGGGTAAAGATCCAAGAAAGAAAGAGAACTACAGGTCAATATCCTTGATGAACATAAGATGGTAAAATTCTCAACAAGATTCTAGCAAACTGGATCTAACAACACATCTCAAAAATCCTCTACCATGACGAAGTAGGCTTCACCCCCGGGATGTAGGGCTTGCTTGTTCAACATCTGTAAGACCATAAATGTAATTAAATACAGCAGCAGATGTAAAAACAAAAACCGTATGATTATATCATTCAATGTGGAAAAGCTTTTGATAAAATCCAGTATCCCTTCTTGATAAAAACCCTGCAACATCTAGGCATAGATGGAACATACTTTTAAATAGTAAGCGCCATCTATGAGAAACCCGCAGCCAACATACTGCTAAACAGACAGAAATTGGAACTATCTCCCCTGAAAACCGGAACGAGACAAGGATGCCCACTCTCACCCCTCCTGTCTAACATAGTATTGAAAATCTTAGTTAGAGCAATCAGACACGAGAAGGAAATCAGGGGTATCCAAATAGGCAAAGAAGAAGTTACCCTTTTTGCAGATGACATGATACTATACCTTGAAAACCCAAGAGAATCTGTCAAAAACAATCTTGCACCGATAAAGGACTTTGGCAAAGTCTCAGGGTATAAAATAAACGTGCAAAAGTCAGTCACATTCCTATACACGAACAATAAACAAACAGAAACCCAAATAAAAAGCACAATCCCACTCACAATAGCCACACACACACAAAACAAATACCCTGACAACTTCCTAACCAGAGACATGAAAAACCTGTACAATGAAAACTACACAACACTGCTCAAAGAAATCAAAGATGACACAAACAAATGGAAAAATACTCCTTGCTCATGAATCAGCAATGTTAAGATGTCCATCCTACCCAAGGCTATCTACAGATTTAACACAATACCCATTAAATTACCAGCAGCATTCCTCTCAGACCTGGAAACAATACAGCGATTCATATGGATACATAAAAGACCACAAAAAGCCAAAACAATGCTCAGCAAAATAAATAAAAATAAGCGGGAGGCATCACACTCCCAGACTTTAAGCTTTATTATAAAGCTACAATAATCAAAACAGCCTGGTATTGGTACAAGAACAGACATATAGACCAATGGAACAGCACAGAGATTCCAGAAGCAAAACCTCAATTTCTCAACCAACTCATCTTTGACAAAGCCTCTACCACTCTAATAAGACCATCACTCTCACCAACCACAATGTTACCATTATCTAGCACACAGTAGCACCATATAGACTGAGCTGGAAGTCAGACTGTTTGAGCACATTCTCCATGTTTTCAAATTCTCTGAGATCTATTCTCTGCTGTTGTCACAAAATCTTTACAATTTGGAAAAAAAGATATGCTATAAATATAATTTGTATATCCATAATATACTTCAAGACATTTGCCTGTGATCTGTCACTTTCTAATACTAGCATCATTTGCACAGGAAAGAAATTCTGTTTCACTCAAAATTGCCAAACCTCTTACAGTCTTCATGCCCTGAAAAAGTCCTCTCACATCTTCCAGACTTCCACAGTTTAATAGTCTTGTCTGCTGATCCAGTCAGTATTAAGCCCTGTTCCACAGTTTAATAGTCTTGTCTGCTGATCCAGTCAGTATTAAGCCCTGTTCAGGTAAGATCTTTACGCTCATACTGCAGCTGTATGACTCTGCAAGGTCATCATGAATTTGTCATTTAGCCAGACTTTCGCAGTGGTGTCCCATGAGCCACTAAGTAATGTCCCAGATTTCCAAGATGAAAAACTACAAACAGTATTTTTGTGACCTTTTAGAATATAAAGTGGCATTGGACTGTCCAGTGAAAAAAATGCAAATATTGTGGGCATTTCCTCCAGTGGCAATTAGTCCATGAGGGTGCATGTCACTTGAAGGTATGATGCATACACAAGATACAAAATTGGAGTGGCCACTCATACATTTCTGTAAAGCCCCTGTTAGGACTGTCTAGAGTCCAGAGGCGGGTGGTGTGGTCTCGGGACACCGACACAAAGGCCCCCGGTGGGCAGAGGCAGCATACCAGGCCCTGTACATCCAGCTCGTGGCCTGGGAGCAAGCAGCTGAGCTGGTACCTGGTGGCATCGCTGCCATGGCTGGTGTTGGTCAGGCGCCTGAAGTCCAGGCGCTGCTCAAGATCATTGGTCAGGACAGACCCGGTGTGTGCCAGGCCGGGGCAGACGAGTGGCCTGCAGGGAAGTGGCGACTGTATACTGGAAGAGAGTGACAAAGCCTCTACCATCAACCACTGGGGAGAGGAGAACCTATTTCAGTAAATGGTGCTGGGAAAATTGGCTGACCACATGCAGAAGATTCAAACAAGATTCCTATCTATCACCATATACAAAAATCAACTCTAAATGGATCAAAGACCTAAATGTAAAACCTCAAACTATAAGAACCTTAGAAAATGCAGGAGACACTCTTATGGAAATTGGAACTGGCAAACAATTCCTGATCAAAACCGCAAGTGCCCATGCCATCAGAGATAAGATAGACAATTGGGACCTCATCAAACTGACAAGCTTCTGCAAAGCCAAAGAAACCACTGAGTGGGGAGACAGCACACCGACTGGGAAAAAATATTTGCCAACTGTTTATCTGACCAAGGCCTAATATCTAGGCTCTACAAGGAACTCAAACATGCCAAAAAGAAAAAAACAAACAGCCCCATTACAAAGTGGGCAAAAGACACAGACACTTCTCAAAAGATGTACAAGCAGCCAACAAATATATGAAAAACAGCTCAGCCTCACTAGTCATCAAAGAAATGCCAATTAAAACCACACTGAGAAACCACCTAACTTCAGTCAGGATGCCCATTATCAATATCTTAAAAACATTTGTTGGAGAGGATGTGGTGAAAAGGGAACACTTCTACACTGTTGGTGGAGTGTAAACTAGTACAGCCTCTGTGAACAACAGTGAGGCGATTCCTAAAAGATCTAAAAATCGACCTCCCATACCACCCCGCAATCCCTGTACTGGGAACATACCTGGAGAAACTCAAGACACTCTATGAAAAAGACACCTGCACACACATGTTTACTATAGCATTATTTACAACAGCAAAAACACGGAACCAACTATGCTACCCATCAAAAGAGGACTGGTTTAAAAAATGTGGTACATATACACAATGGAATACTACATGGCCACAAAGAAGGACAAAATTATGAACTTCGCAGCAACTTGAATGGACTTAGAGACTATAATACTGAGAGATCTATCACAGAAACAAAGAAGCGAGTATCACATGTGCTCACTCATAAGCAGACCATGAACAACTATAACAATACTATAAGAAAGGGATTGGCAGTAGTGGGAAACTGCCAGGAGCTGGGGGGGAGAGGGCACACCTCATCAACAAGGGGACCTGCATAATGAACAACTGTATACCTAACCCTGAATTGTACTCCACATATTTAGAATTAAAAAAAAAAAAAGACAAAAGTACAGGCAACAAAAGCAAAAATAAACAACTGGAATATATACAATCTAAAAGCTTCTGCACAGCAAAGGGAACAATCAACAAAGCGAAAAGACAACCTATGGAGTGGGAGAAAACATTTGAAAGCTATTCATCTGACAAGGATTAATATCAAACATCCCAATTATAAAAAAAATGATTTCATGATCCGAAAAGACTTTTTTCAATGAAAGACAAGAGAAACGGATATATTAAAAAATGCCCAACATCACTAATCATTAGGGAAATGTAAGTCAAAACTACAACAAGGTATCATCTCACCCCGGTTAGAATAGCTATCATTGGATGGGTGCTGTGGCTCATACCTGTAAACCCAGCAAGAGGACTGTTTGAGCCCAGGGGTTCAAGACCAGCTTGGGCAACTTGGCAAGACCTCATCTCTACAATAAATAAAAAAATTAGACAGCTGTGGTGGTGTGCATCTATGGTTCCAGCCACTTGGAAGGCTGAGGTGGAAGGATTGCCTGAGCCCACCAGGTCAAGGCTGTGGTGACCGTGATCCTGCCACTGGATTCCAGCCTGAGTGACAAAGGGAAGGGGGAGGGGGAAGAGGAGGAGGAGGAAAAGAGGGAGGAGGAGAAGAAGAAGAAAGGAAGGAAAGCAGGCAGGCAGCCAGGCAGGCAGGCTATTATCAAACAGGCAAAAAGTAACAAATGCTGGTGAGTATGTAGAGAAAGGGAAACTCTTAGACAATACTGGTGGGAATGTAAACTAATACAGACACCACAAAGAACTCCTCGAATCATTACAAACAGAACTACCATATGCTCCAGCAATCCCACTACTGGGCATTGATCCATAAGGGAAATCAGAAGAATATTGAAGAGACAGCTGTACCCTAAAGTTTATTGCAGCACTATTCATAGCAGTCAAGATATGGAATCAACCTAGGTGTCCAATAATAAACTAATGAACAAAAAAGATCACACACACACACAGTGGAATACTCCACAGTTATGAAAAAGAATGAAATTCTATTTGTGGCAATACTGATGAAAGTAGAGGAAATTATATTAATATATTTGCGACTGGCAAATTTTTCACTTTCCTAATATTAAGAGCAGGTGAAAATAAAAAAAAAAAAATCTGAGGCTGGTTGCTGCAAACTTCTATCGTTAAGCACAAGTGAAATGGTCTTTTCTAAATTGTCACCTTTTTCACAACACAGCTTAAAGTTGCAGACATATCCAGTATTTGCCTCAGACACCAATCTGACTAGCACTCCATACTTTGTATTTTTATTTGGACTGTATACCCAAAAAGACAGTCTTCCACAATGAGGTAAATTCACGTCAGCAGCAAACAGCAACAGAATTTGGAATGATGTAAATTCACATTAGCGGTCGCGAATGAGTTAAGAGAAATAAACCAGAAACAGGAAGTTAAATTTCGTATGTTTGAACTTATGTGGAAGCTAAAAACGTTGATCTCATAGAAGTAAAAAGTAGAACAGAGGACATTAGGGGTTGGAAAGTACAAGGGGGATGGGGAGAGACTGATTAAAGAACACCAAATTACAGCTACCTACAAGAAATAAGGTATAGCATTCTGTACCATCGTAGGATGGCTACATTTAATAGTAATATATTACATAGTTTCAAAGGAGAATACTGAATGTTCCCAACACAAAATGATAAATGTTTGGGATGATGGATCTGTTAATTACACTGATCTGATCACTATATATTATATGCATCAGAACATCACTATGTACTCCATAAACATGTACAATTATTAGGTTAATTTTAAAAAATAATAAAAGAAAAAAAAGAAATGCTGGATAATTATTTTTTAAAAGCCCAGTCCAAAGGTAAGGAATCAAGAGTAAGGAAACTGCATGTGGAACTTATTGTCACTGCGCTTTCATAGTGCTAAAAGTTTCCAATGAAGACAATCATCTTTTCAATCATGGGCAGCATGATTACTCAATCATGTAAATAATTTGCATTAAAATAAGAGGGTTTAATGACTTTTTTCCCCCTTGAGTCAGGATCTCACTGTCTCCCAGGCTTGAGTACAATGGCATGCTCACGGTTCACTGTAGCCACCAACTCCTAGGTTCAAGTGATCCTCCCACCTCACCCTCAGCCTCAGCCTCCCAAGCAGCTGGGATTACAGGAATATGCCACTATGCCTGGCTCACTGATTTTATTTAGAGACAGGGTCTCACTATGTTGCCCAGGTTGGATGGTGACTTCCAAACTACAAAGTATCTCAGGATGTCAAGAGTGAGCAGGGAATGGTAGTCCAAACACTGAGGGAGACACATGAAAGTAGGTTACCTCTTGCCACTGCCTGGCACGTGGTGTGCTCTGTACACTGCAGGTTCTTCAGCAGCTGCATTGACTTGCCAGCCATGATGATCTGCTTCAGGACAGGTTTGAGGAAGGACACCATGGTGTGCTGCCTGCTGGAGGGCCCCTGGTCACTGCCAGAACTTGCACTAGCATTATCACTCATTTTTTCTTCATTTTCTGTCTTTTCTGATACACTATATAATGTGTAAGTTGCATACCAGAAGTCTCTGTGATTTACCGGAACATTTTTGTTTCTAAATAGATTCAAAATAATTTTAAACTTTAACTTGTTACTTAATAACAGTACACCTGTTCCATGAATGTTGTCCAGACATTCCAAAAAAATATTAGTAAAATGAAGCAATCTTTAGGCAAAATGGTGCAGTCTTAATCTGACCCCAGATTAACACAGAAAAGGGAATACAATCTTTGAATGGTATAGGTAAAATGTAAATAAGTAGAAAGTTTTCTGAATTGAAATTATTTAAAATATGACTAATTTGGTCCTCTTTAGAAGTTTATTCATCTACCATCTCCTGTGAAAGTAATTTGTAGACTTCTCTACAAGATACTTAACTGGACTGCTTTTTTTTTTGAATCAGGGTTTCAGTGTAACCCAGGCTGGAGTGCAGAGGCATGATCACAGCTCACTGCAGCCTCGACCTCCTGGTCATTAGTGATCCTCCTCTACAGCCTCCCAAGTAGCTGGTACAGCTAATTTTTTGATTCTTTGTAGAGATTAGATCTCGATATGTTGTCCAGTTTGGCCTCAAACTCCTGGGCCCAAGCAATTCTCTTGCCTCAGTCTCCCAAAGTGCTGGGATTATGGGAGTGAGCCATCATGCCCCGCCTGGACTGCGTTTAACAATAAGATTATGGTCACTCATCACCCTGGAAGAACAGTCAGAATCCCATTTTCACAAAAATTCTCATGGGAGATTAATGAACTAGGATACAGTGACAGACATGAGTTTTAGCTGAAGGAAGGGCAGTTCATTTATGTGAACATTGTGTACATACTGCTACCCTTCCAAAACACTAAGGACTTAAAGTTATCCTTCCTGATTAGTTCAATGGATAGCTATCAATAGAAACCATATATCAAAAGAGATTGCACAGCTTAAAATTGAGTTAAAAGAGTACAAACAGTTCTACACTGCAGTTTATATGATTCCATGCAGAAAAACTCAATTAACTGAAGGGAAATAGTCATACGAATTTAAAAAATTTCCTTGTTTTATTAAATATTATACTAAGGGGGAAAAAACAGTATCTAATTATGAGAAATAAATATGTTAGAGGCATACTCTGTAATATTTTCATTTTATTGTATTGATCATTTACAATGGGAATGGAACCATCTGATATACACCTAAATTCAGTTTTTGGAAAGCAGTGTGCATTTTTTTTTGTTTTTCTATTTTTGAGTTGGAGTCTCACTCTGTCACCCAGACTGGAGTGCAGTGGCACGCTCCCAGCCACTGCAGCCTTGACCTGCTGGGCTCTGGCAATTCTTCTACCTCAGCCTTCCAAGTAGCTGCAAGTACCTTCCAAGTAGCTGCACTATAGGTGTGTGCTACCACGCCTGGCTAATTTTTGATTTATTGTAGAGATGAGGTCTTGATAAGTTGCCCTGTTCAGGTCTCAAACACGCAGGCTCAGGCAATCCACTCACCTTGGCCTCCCAAAGCGCTGGGATTACAGGCTGAGCCACCAAGCCCAGCAGCAGTGTGCACTTTAACATACCAGCCAGCCATAAATATACTATCATCCAAAAATACAGTTTGGTAAGAAAAGCTGTGAACTGACATAAAACTTGGACAACCATATTAAATGGTTGGTACCAACATCCTCTATAAAAGCCCCAAATTTTTTTTAAAAAATTCAATTTTTATGTGGAAGCAGATGCAAGAAGTCAGCCCCAGCGTCCCCTGCACTCAATGCTACCGCCTTACCTCTGGATGATAAACTCCTTGGCGCCATCCCACAGGTGTCCATGCACAATCCACTCATCCACTGTCTGCAGGTATGGCCGTACTGTTTCCACCCAGAGAGAGAACAGGAGCGAGACCTGCAGTCAAGAGTGCAGAGTCAGCTCTCAGAGCTCCTAGGTCACTAGGTAGAATGAGGCTTAAACATCTCTAAAAATGCCCTTAAAAAGCCATTAGAAGTCTACTTTTTCTAAATAAAAAGTAAGAAATTAAAAACCCAAAAACATACACTATAAAATCCTTATGAACAGCTTACCTAAATATGGGATGACCATATTGCTTGTGGTCCATACTAGGACCCTCTTAAGAGTGAGAATTACATAGGGACGACAAGTACAACCTGGGACAGAACAGGCAAATGGTGGTTTCCCTGCCTACATTATTAAGAAACAGGAAATAGTTTCTTTCTACCATTGTTCCCAGTAGGACAAAAATGGCAGCGCTGAGAGAAATCAACCTCTTTCATACTGACCTGTAATACCAAAATGGTGAGAAACAAAAAGTACACTTAAAATATGCACTCAGACAAGACAGTAGCTTTCTAGATTATAGATTCTAGTTAGCTTTGTATTTTTAAAAAATTGTGGTAAGAAACGTATAACATAAAATTTATCATGTTAATCATTTTTAGTTCACTAGTTTTAAGTACAATCACATTGCTGTGACAGAGCTCCAGAACTTTTTCATGTTGTAAAACTGGAATTCTGTACCCATTAAACAACAACTCCCCATCACCTGGCCCTTGGTAACCACCAATCCACTTTGTTTCTATGAATGTGACTACTTTAGATAACTCATATAATAGATGTGTTTTTATATATTGCAAATATCTAGATAAGTCAGTCATGAACTTTTCACATCTTCCTTTATCTTTGCCTCAATCTTTTGACAAGTTTGGCAATTATAGCTGAAAAGCCAGTCTCCTGTGGCCTCAAAACTGGAAGCTAATTTTATTTATTTAATTATTTTACAATTTTTATTTTAGAGTCGTGGGTTACAAGCGAGGATTTGCTGCAGAAGTATGTTGCATGCCGTTGAAGTCTAGATTTCTAGCGGGCCCTCTCTTATCCTGATAGCAGACCTGGTATCCAGTGTGTTGCCAAGTGTCCCTCATCCTTCCTCCTTCCCTCCCGCCCCTAGCAGTGTCCAGCATCTGCTGATCCTAACCTTGCAGTATTCAGTTCTTTGTTTCTGTGATAGTTCACTTAGTATAATGGTCTCTAGCTGCATCCGTGCTGCTGTGAAGGCCATGATTTTGTTCCTGGAAGCTAATTTTAAAATTCTGAATACTTTCTGACAATCCATGGTTTAAATACCATTTAACAAAGAACTATGATAGGCTATCTACCACTCCTTGACTGTACAGTGACACAATCCCACATACGGTTTGCTCAGAGGCTTCTCCAACATTGTCGTATTCCAGAATGGCCTTGTATAGGGTGTTGAGCAGGTGAGATGCCCGGACAACATTTCGAGTGTCGGGTGGAACTTCTGCCACTCCAGTACCAAACACTTTGTGCAGGACCTTGAGTTGAGCCAATCGAGGTGACAACTTGTCCACCACTACTGCGAGAGTTATTGTAGTATCTGTGAGAACCAATAAACCAAACTCAACAGCAAGGAAAAATATCTGCACCCAAAATGTGATATAAATGCTAAGCTACTTATTAGGTTGATGGAAAGGCATGACAAGATGGAAGGTGGTGGGTTTTAATGTCACATCACATGGAACTAATTTCTCTAAGGACGAAAAAACTTCTACAAGTCAAGGATAAAAAGACAACCTAGCTGAAAAAACAAAAAACATGTAAAGGAACCGGCAGTTTATAGAAAGGGAAAGAGGAGTGATTCCTAAACACACAGAAAGTCACTCAATAATAAAATTGGGCAAATTAAAATTATACCAAGTAAAACAAAAACACCTCACAATGGGCTGATGCTCCGGTGAGGGGATGGGGAGACTGCGACCACAAAGGGGTTGCTGAGCAAGGTCCTATGAGGCAAGGGCACAGCTCCACATCCTGAAGGTAAACGGCTACATGGAGTGACGCGTGTGGCGAAACAGCACAGAACTTCACACAAAGGAACAAACCCCCACCCCCTTAAACCAAATACCTACAACACTGGGAAACCTCTGCCAGCTCTGCAGTCTGGCCAATATGCCATGCCCATGTCAGTTTCTCAATTCTGATCATGCTACCACTATGTAAGTGGGGGGGAGCAAGGTGATGGGAACATGGGGCCTCTCTGTATTATTTTTTGTGGTATTTGAAACTAACAGCTAAGGAAAAAAACACTACCCTGGGTTACCATTTTATACTTGTCATACTGGTGAAGAACAAAAAGTTTGATAACACCACTGGCAAGAGTGTGAGGAAACATGTTTTCATATACATGCTGGCAAGACATACATTTGTTTATCTGCACCTCCCTGGAAAGCAATGTGTCAAAACCCAGTAAAACCCCACATCATTACATACATGTCATCCCACTAATTCCATTTTTAAGACTTTGCAGATAACTCACTGCCTGTGTATAATTATGGATATACAGAAGTGGTTATCACTGCAGCATGACGGGCAATAGCAAAAGATTGGGAAGAGCCTAATTGTCCATTCAGGGGGATGGGGCTATGAGATAGCACTCGATGACGAAGCACTCGATTTGTAAAAAGGAAAAGAAGGCTCCTCATAGACTTGTATGGTATGACCCTCAAAACATAAACAAGAAAACAATTTGAAGGGAGTAGTGTAATGACTCGTAGGTGTGGGCGTATGTGTCCGTGCTGCTTGTATATGTCTAAACCGCTTTTGGAAGAATGCGTAAGCTGAGGACTGGCCCTGGGGAGGGGAACTGGCTGGCTGGAGAGCTGGTATAGAAGAACAATTTACATTTTCACTATAACTCCTTTTGTAGGTTTTTTATTTTTTAGAAATATGAGTAACTTAAAAACATAAACTTTAAATAATTGTAAAATTAAATGAATTACTGAGAATTACTTATCTGTCACCTAACTTTGAAACTTTACATAGATGAATAACCTCAACGGTATTCAAAAGATGAGTTATGTGTCTTATGAGTAAAAATGAAGAACATGTAAATACCGTTACTGATGATGTCCTTCTCCATCTCTGTAAGCTCCTCTTTGAAACCAATGAAATACTTGTACAGGGCCCACATGAAGGCCTGGTAGGTTCTGAAGGGAGCTCCGGCCGACTTGCCTGGCAGGGAGCCATCTCCAGGCAGTGTGCTTTTGGAGCTGTGTCCCATGACCTCCTCTATGAACTCCTGGAGGCGAAACACAACCTGGCCATATGCTGCTATTTGCTCCAGAACAGACCGTAAACAGCTCTACAAGACAAGTAAACCACAATTAAAGTTGATCTTCTCTAAATACTCAAATTTATTTCCCCCTTATTGTAAAATATTTTTGTGATTATTTAAATAGTATGTTTAGTAGAGGACAAAGTAATAAATAATGAATATTTAGTTTTCTATACAAAGGAAAAAGAGTGAGCATTGATTTCAATAGAATAAAGAATTGTGGCTTATATTTTTCAAAAACTTATATAAAGTAAATGTACTATAGGCAAAAAATTATAGTATACAGCTTTCCCAATACGGAATGACAGAAATAATAAGCAGGAAAAGCAAACAAATGAAATATGTCACAAACAATATTCAAGAATCCTCTAAGTACTGTAAAGATGCACAACTCAAAATTGCTTTTTGGATTTTAATAGTTTTTTTCTGCATACCAGAAAGCAAGCACAAATTCAGTAATGTTTAATTTTAATACTGTACAATGTCCTGAAATTATATTACCACAGTTTACATGAATCCTATTATTTTAGTTCTTAAATTACAATAGATACAAATAACTTACGTGTGTCAAATGAGTTACTATAATATTGTTTCTCACAGTTACCTTCCCATCTATCACCTGAAATATAAAAAGCTTTTTCACCCCCGAAAGTAACCTGAAATGAAATAAAAAAGATGAATGTACTCTAATTCTAGAAAAATATTCACTACAGTATGCCCTGGAAACTTTTGTTAAAGATTCAGAATTATGGGGCAAAAAAGTCAGATAATAAGAAAATGGAAAAAGAAATCCTCAAAAAAAAGAAAATGGAAGACATTGATTTTTTAAATCTGATTTTATCTCAAGACTTAAGGTATTTCAACACCATCTTAGAGAGAAGTTCAAAACAGCGCCATCGAAGCAGTTCCCCAATATACTCGATGACTCAAGAGATCTTTTCACTAGTACTAAGAATACCAGAATGCCAATAACACCCAGAACTGGACTGTCGCAGCAGCAGCATCACATGCTGTATTAATTCTTGGTTTCCAGGTATGGGTACAGGCCCTCTTTGATACACTCTGCCTATTAAAAACAGTCAGCAGCAAACCTGGCTTTGAACGCAGATGTTAAAGAAATAATTTAGTATAATCTAATTAAATCATATACTAAATTATTTAAAATGACAAAGTAGTAAATATGTCAAAATCTCACAATCTCTATGGTCAAATCTTTTTTTTTTTAAGTGAGAAGCAGGATTTATTGAGGACAGAGAAGCTTCCACAGTGGGAGGGCACCCAAAGGGGTTACCCAGTCAAATCTTAAGTCTGAACTTTATACCTAACGGCTCATTTCTAGTTTGCATGTGAAAAACTCCTGAACACCTTCATTTAAAGAACAGGCAGGGTGGCTCATGACTATAATCTCAGCACTTGGGAGGTTGTGGCAGGAGGATCATTTGAGCCTAGGAGTTCAAGACTAGACTGGGGAAGACCTCATCTCCACCAAAAATTAAAACAATAAACAAAAAAACACAGTTTTGTTCCTCACTAATAAAGCCTTCCAGACTATTAATTAAGTTAATAGATCTTACCACAGAGTTTCCCGAATAACCTGCGTCTCAGTAACAAAAACCCTGTCATCTGGAACATACAATGGATCACTGCTGTACAAGTGTTGGTCCCTAGCAGAGAGCAAACACCAGATATCAACAAAAAGATTTTAAGTAAAATAACTTGTCTCAAAGAATATTCTCAATTTAGTGCAAACTTAGCGAGTAATCAGTTAGCAAATAAACATAACAAATGTCCTCCACATTTATTTCCAAACATCAGTGGAAAACTCTGAGGGACACTTTCAGAACAATTCCAATTGTTATGCTTATTGCTGATTTAGGCAAATGTTTACAATTATGCAATTTTTTGGGAAAACAGCAAATGTATTTTTATAATAAATATATTAAAACAGAAATCAAATAATGGCATAATATATGCCAATTCATTCACACTGAAATTAACAACAAAAAAATCAAAGCACACACTATAATTAATACTATTAATTTCATTATTTTTAATAATAATTAAAGCAATCAAAACTATTCAATTAGGATTGTCAAAAACAACTGGTCAGGTGCACTGGCTCACGTCTGCAATCCCAGCTGAGGTGGGAGAAATGCTTGAGCCCAGGAGTTTATGACCAGCCTGGGCAACATAGTGAGAACTTGTTCTTACAAAAAAATTAAAATTAGCTGGGGTAGTGGTGTGCCTGTAGTCTGGAGGTAGAGATGGGAGGATCACATGAGTTAAGCAGGTCGAGGCTGTAGTGAGCCATGATTGTGCCACTATACTCTAGCCTGGTGACAGAGTGAGAACCCAACTCAAAAAACACAAAAACAAAAGTTTAAATTTTAGGGAAAAACTTGATGTACATCACTAATCAAAGCAAGTATTTAAACATGAAAGTTCTTTCTATCATTACATTAAATAAACTCACCAGACAGCAGCTAAATTGGAGTGCAAATGTAAACTATGAGGAAACCGTGATGGCCTAGCTGTCCAGTACTGATGGACTATATGCTGCTCCAGCCAGCTTCGGTCATCTGGCTCACCTCCTGCAAGGAAAAGTAATACACTTTAATTAGAACAGTTAACAAAAAGAGAATTCTGGGTCAACTCTGACACAATATCTAGACTTACAACTCCATTCAAATATACACCTGAAGATACAACCTTATTACTCCATTCAAATAAACACTCAAAAATAGCTCTTTGAAACCTAACATTTACATATATACAATCATTTATATAGAGACACATACAAAACTTAATTAAATGTCACTGGCCAGAAATTGCCCATGAATAAAAAGATACAAACAGTATATGTGAATAGTCAAATAACCATTAAGGAAATTGAAATGGTAATCAAAGGCTTTCCCAGCTGCCCTCACAGCTTCAGGACTGGTATTGAACTTTCAAGGTTTAATCTTATATAAGTTGTTCCAAAAAGCAGAAGAAAGTTGCCTAACATTTTATGAAGCTAATATAATTGTGATGCTAAAACCAGACAGACATGATATGAAATGTAATTCATCAGAGGCTTATCCAATCCAACAATGTACTAAAAATTAAAATGATCAACAAAGTTTAGCTAAGGAATTCAAGGACAATCCAACATCAGAAACTCTATCAATGCAGTAATAGAATAAAAGAGAAAAATTATGAGATTACCTCATGAAGAATAGCATTTGATAAAATTCAACACTCATTTATGATTAAAAGTTCCCAGAAAGAAAGGAATAGAAGAAAAGTGTAGAAGAAAAGTGTCTTAGCTGGACAAAGACCACATACCCAAAACAACCACCACACTTAACAGAGGAGTTTCAGAGGCAGCCCCTGCAGGCCAGAGCCCCGTTGCCAGGAAGCCCACCTATGGCGGCTGTTCACTATGTGGAATAGAGAGCTGGGCAGGCGGGCCAAGAGAGACTCGGGCAACATGTCATGGAAAAGACATGAGGTATGAGAGTTGGCAGGAAGAAAGAATGCTCTCAATATCAGCAGATGATACTAGTTATCTAGATAAAAAACCCAATGGAGTCAACCAACTATTATCATTAATATGAGAATTCTGCATAAATGCTGGATATAAGGACAACTTACAGAAACTAATAGTTCTACACCAGAATAAGACAAAACAGGTAACTTTCACAACAATAAAAACTATAACATGTAGAAATTAACAAATGAATGCTCAAGATTTTTAAAAAGAAAACTTCCAAAATCTAGTAGAAGATATAAAAAATTAGGATAAACGCAGACAGTGTCACAGAAAGGATGCCAATTCTCTCCAAGTTAGAATCTATAAATTCACTGTAATTCCAATTAAAAATCCCAGCTGGATTTTTTGTTTTTAAAAAAATTATTTACTTCTTTTAGCAACAGGGTCTTGCTCTGTGGCCCAGGCTAGAGTGCAGTGGTATGACAGATCATAGCTCACTGAAGCCTTGAACTCCTGGGCTCAAAAGATCTTCCTGCCTCAGCTTCCCAAGTAGCTGGGACTATAGGCATCCATTATCATACTCAGCTACCTTTTACTTTTTTTTTTTTTGTAGAGACACGGTCTTACTATGTTGCTCAGGCTGGTCTTGAACTTCTGGGCTTAAGTGATCCTCCTGCCTTGGCTTCCCAAAGTAATGAAATTATAGGCATGAGCCGGTGTGCTTTTCTTTTTGAGTTGGATTTTCTTTTTCTTTTTGAGCTGAAGTCTCACTCTGTCACCCAGGCCGGAGTGCAGTGGCACGATCACGGCTCACTGTAGCCTCAAACTCCTGGGCTCAATTGATACTCCTAGCTCAGCCTCCTGGGCAGCTGAGACTAGAGGTGTATGCCATCACACCTGGCTAATTTTTAAATTTTTTTGTAGAGACAAGGTCTCGAATTCCTGGGCTCAAGGAATCTTCCAGCTTCAACCTCCCAAAGTGCTAGGATTTACAGGTAGGTGTGAGCTACAAAAACTGGTAGAGATTTTTTTTTTTTTAACGAAACTTACCATCTCGCTTCTAAAATGTCTATTAAAGAATAAAAGTTCACCAATAGGTTAGCCAATTTTGAAACAGCAAGGTGGGTGAGAGGGAGACTTACCTTCTACATATTATGACCTAATATTACTAAGCTGTATCAATAAAAACAGTCTGTTCTTGGGCCAGACTCACACTAAGGACACCAAATAGAAAGTTTGGAGTATATAGTTATTCCTCGGTATCTTCTGAGGAATGGTTGTAGGACTTCCTTGAATAGCAAAATCTACAGATGCTCAAGTCCCTAATATAAAAAGGTGCAGTATTTGTATATAACCTACACACATCCTCCCACATACTTTATATCATCTCTAGGTTATTTATAATACCTAATACATTGTAAATGGTATGCAAACCAGTATCATACTATATTGTTTTTAAAATGTGTATCATTTTAAATTGTTATACTTTTCTTTTTTTCAGAATATTTTGGATCCATTTGGCTGAATGCTTGGATGCAGAAATGTCAGATACAGAGGGCCAACTGTCCATGTATAGAGGAGAACATGATGTATGATAAAGATAGAACCACAGAGCAATGCAGAAAGAATGGATTGTTTCCTAGATACTGCTGGGAAAACTGGTTCATGAGGCATGAAAAAAATAAGCAGGATCTTTAACATCACTTTCTACCCTACAGTGGACCTGGTGGTCACTAAAGACTCAAACACAAGCTATAAAAAAAAAACAAACAGAAGAAAAATACAGGGAAATGTTTTTGCTGAGAAAAGTATCAAGACCCAAATACAGACCATATAAAAAATTCACAGGCTTGAGTACAATATAATATAGAAAATCATGGATTCTGTTTGAAGGGAAACATGAAAAAATGTTAATAGGTGATTGGAAGATATCTTCAATGTCGAAACCTAGGAATGAATATTCAAATCTGCAAAAATCTCTGAGGGGTGGAGATAAGCAGGGAGGACAGAAAACTTGAAAGAAAAATGAGCAAAGAATGTCAGTGGGCAAGCAATTCACAGAACAGGAATGCTTGAGGAAGTCCCTAAATCAACAGTAGTCAGACAAACACAAATGAAAAACGTCAATGACCCAAATCAGAAGGGTGGATCTCATCAAGCACTGATGAGATTATGGGAGTAGGACCGTATATTGCAGCCAAACTCTCACAGAGGTCCAGAGTCCTGGGTGGGCAGATGAGGCGAAGGTCATCAGGGTCTATCCACAAACAGTAAATGAAATATGGTAGTTGCAAACTGCAGAATCATATGCGACAGTCATGAACAAAGGAAGAGATGCTCATATAGCAATGTGGACAGATTTTAGAAGAGGTGAATGAAAAGCATAACAACAAATAATACCAGTTATGTCATTTAAAAAAGAACATACCAACCAACACAACATGTTTTATAAGAACTCAGCATATATAAGAATGCAGACAGCAAATACATGAGAACAGGTGCTTTGTATCTGGCTGGCAGAGAAAGGGAAACAGGAGTGGGACTCAGAAGTAGCAGAAGAAAGAGAAGAAAGGATAAGGAATAAACTGAAAGGACCTGTGAGGACTAGTGATGATGGTACAAGGCAAAGAAGGCCTGCTTTTCCTTCCAGGAATCCAGCTCTGAACTGAGTGGCTTGATTAATACCATTCTCTGCCCTGGAGCTTCAACTCAAGAATTAAAAAGAAGAGATAAAATGTGACCAGAAAGTCATTAGCAAGCTAAGTCAGCTTTAACTACTCCATGTACATGTGGCAAGGTTTGCGTGCAGAGAATAGGGCCTCATTGCTGGCATCTGTCTCACAGCTGCAGGACCCTGGGAACCTACCGCAGCCCAGCCTCTGTTTCCCTATCTACAAAATGAACAGTAGGAGTAGATGATCTAATCTAAGATTGCTTTCAGCTCTTTATAGATTCTACCAATTCATGGTTCCTTACTCAAAACTAAAAGAGCAGACATTCAAATTAAAAAATAATTGTACAGATCTTTTCCTTTTATTTAGTTACTAACTTCAGTAAAGGCAATCGTTTTCCAATTAAAAAAAGGAAACATTTAGCTCTAAATGTATTACTTCAACATTAATTCTATAGTGTTACTTCTTAGGCATTATATGTAAAAAAAAAACAAAAAAACCGCCAAAAAACTAATGGATTAAAAAGAATGGTTTTATAAAAATAGTAGAGTTTATGTAATATCTTGATCACATGGAAATGATCTCAACAATTGACCTTACTTCTAGGGAATCCTTCTCTAAGAAAATGCTAGTATCCAACCACACACAATACCTTTCCAGCTGACACAAGTACCCAGTTTTCTGTTTTGATCTTGTTCTTCTAATGGTGTCCTGTCTACCTGAATTCCAGAGTCCTCTCTGCTTAAGGGCTGTTGATCATCTTCATCTTCACTTTCTTCAGACCAATCCTGATTTAAAAAGACAATATACCTTACCCTTTCAGAGTATAACACTTACAGATATTTAGGTTAAAAAATTTTAAGAAATCTCAAAAGCAAAAACTGTGAAGCAACATGGATAGAAAAACAAAACCTAAATGAGTTTTCCTAAATCTCTTGAAAATGCCTATTTTTGGAGATGAAATTATAATAATAATTATTTTTTAGTCTATAATGATATCGACACCATAAGAAATGGCATTATTTTTGTGGCAAAAAAAAAAAAAATCCAAGATCATAGGTCCTTAAGGAATACTTGTTTTTTTTTTTGAGTTGGAGTTTCACTCTGTTGCCCAGATTGGAGTGCAGTGGCAGCTCCCAGCCACTGTAGCCTCGACCTGCTGGGCTCCGGCAATCCTTCCGCCTCAGCCTTCCGAGTAGCCGGAATTACAGGCATGTGTTACCACACCCGGCTGATTTTTTGATTTATTGTAGAGATGAGGTCTTGCCAAGTTGCCTAGGCAGGTCTCAAACCCGCGGGCTCAGGTAATCCACTCACCTCAGCCTCCCAAAGGTGCGGGATTACAGGCTGAGCCGAGCCCGGCTCTTAAGGAATACTTGTATTCAACCCTTTCAACTTCTTAGTACTAACAATTGGTACAAAATCCTAACCAGTCTTCCATAATAAACTACCCTAGCTAAGTAAAGAGTGTTCCCATTTTAGCTAAGTTGACCTAGAGCAGAAATACTCATTAAAATTATCTGTATCTCTTGGTATGTATTTATATTTTCTTCCTTTTTTTAATGTAAGAGTTTCTGTTGCCCAGGCTGGAGTGCAGTGGTACATTCATGGCCACCGCAGCCTTGACCTGCTGGGCTTAGGCAATCCGTTCACCTCAGCCTTCCAAGTAGCTGGAACTACAGGCATGCACCACCAAGTCTGGCTAATTTTTTGATTTACTGTAGAGATGAGGTCTTGCCAAGTTGCCCGGCTGGTCTTGAACACGTGGACTCAGGCAATTCTCTCAACCTCAGCCTCCCAAAGTGCTGGGATTATAGACATAAGCTACCATGCTCAGCCTTTTTTTTTTTTTTTTTTTTTTTTTAGTAGGCGTCTCACACTGCCCCCCAGGCTGGAGTGCAGTGGCCCGCTCATGGCATCACAGCCTTGACTTGCTGGGCTCAGGTAATTCTTCTGTTTCAACTTTTTTTTTTTGAGTTGGAGTCTCACTTTGTCACCCAGATTGGAGTGCAGTGGCACGCTCCCAGTTAATGCAACCTCAACCTGCTGGGCTCCAGCGATCCTTCCGCCTCAGTCTTCCAAGTAACTGGAACTACAGATGCATGCTACCACATCCAGCTAATTTTTTTTGTTTATTGTAGAGACGAGGTCTCGCCAAGTTGTCCAGGTGGGTCTCGAACCCATAGGCTCAGGCAATCCACTTGCCTTGGCCTCCCAAAGTGCTGGATTACAAACTGAGCCACCGAGCCTGGCCCTGCCTCAACCACAGGTGCGTGCCACCATGCCCAGCTAATTTTTTGATTTATAGTAGAGATGAGGTCTCACCAAATTGCCCAGACTGATCATGAACACCTGGACTCAGGCAATCCTCTTGTCTCTGCCACCCAATGTGCTGGGATTACAGGTGTGAGTCACCATGCCCAGTTGTACTTACATTTTCAATAGCAAAATTACTACCACTTACTGGTGTGTTCACATTTGGACCAAGATCCATTTCTTCACCTTCCATCAAGTATTTTCCCCAGTCAAAATCATCTTTCTTTTCTAAAAAGTAACAGGAGAACTTCATCAGTTTTATCACAACCATCACTGGGAAAAAAAAAACCCAAAACTACAGGAAAAAAGGTTAACAAAACTCAAAATATATTCAGGAAATCAAAGTTTAAAAACCTAATAAAATGATATTCTAATATATTTTACATTTTAACTAACTCACTCTCAAAGGTGTGTGTTCTCTTCATATAATTGAAGACAGTTTACCTAACAAAGTTAGACCTTTGGTATCCAAAGGGAATTGGTTCCTGGATCTGCTCCCACTCCCATACCAAAACCCATGGATGCTCAAGTCACTTATATAAAATGGTGTATTTTTGCATATACTCTATGCACATCCTCTCATATACTTTAATACTTAAAATAATGTAAATGGTATATAAATACTTATAACGTTTTTTAAAAGAAAAATTTGTATTATTTTTAATTGTTGCATTGCAACTATTTATTTAGACTATCTCTGAGCCACAGTTGGTTGAATTTGTTGATTTGGAACCTGTAGATACAGGTTTATTTATTTTGAGTCGGAGTCCGCTCAGTCGCCCAGGCTGGAGTGCAGTGGCATGCTCACGGCCAATCCAGCACTGACCTGCTGGGTTCCAGCGATCCTTCCGCCTCAGCCTTCCAAGTAGCCGGAACTACAGGCGTGTGCTACCATGCCTGGCTAATTTTTTTTGTAGAGAGGAGGTCTTGCCAAGTTGCCTGGGCTGGCCCCGAACCTGCAGGCTCAGGCAATCTACTCACCTCGTCCTCCCAAAGTGCTGGGATCACAGGCTGAGCCACTGAGCTTGGCCTGCATTTTAAATGAAATTTTGCAGTTGCAATTGCATCCAAAACAACAGAAATACTATAATTTCATAGCTTTTCACAGCTTTTAGTAAAATATCAATGTCTAGTAATTAAATAATAAGATCAACTTCTCTTTTATTTCTTGTATGTTAAACCATCTAGCAACGTACCCACTTCTTTATCTCTTGGTGTTTCCACATAATTGCTGTTTGAAGGAGAATTAGACAGACACAGAAGAAGCGACAGTATAGAATAATGTGCATCTGTCTGTAAAAGAAAAAGTGAAGAACGTGAATCACTAAGATTGGAAAAGACAACTCCATGACAGCTATGGCTCCAATTTTTTTTCCTGGTTTGAGAAAACATGAGTCATACATAAATAACTTCTAATCTCTAAACTTTTTTTCATAGTTCAAATGTATACATATAAGAAACCTCAAAGCCATCTAAGGCCTGAGTTATATATTCCTACAGGAATAAGACATCTGAGTGGATGACAGCTTTTATTCCTAAAAGGATTCAAATGTCTTTAGAGTATGATATTAGGGCAAAAAATAGACTATTCTCCTGTGGCAATATGTATCATGAAGTTTAAACACATCCAATAGTTTAACATAGATGTACCATAATTTATTTAACCAGTCCTCTATTAATGACATTTGGATTTTTTTCCAGTCTTTCTGTCATAAACATGCTATTTCACAATTATGAATTTAGATAGTAAATTCCTAAAAAGTGAAATGCTTTGTCAAAGAATATTTCCATGTGAAATTTTGAGAAATAATGTTAAAATGCCCTCCATAAAAAATGTACAAGTTTGCATTCAGTACAAATACTGCATATACACACATACACACACACAAGCATACACACATATAAAATTACCTGTTTCCCACACTTTTTACTCATCAGATTAAGTGAAAAATGCTATCTCAGTGTTGCTTTAGTTTGAATTTATCTGATGTTATAAAAGGGTAGACATTTTTTTCCTATAGGCTTAAAAGTCTTCTGATTTTCCTTTACTGGCTATTATTCTCCTTTGTTGAAGTGTTCTATTTGAATTGGCAGTCTTCTTATGGTAAACACCTGCCTTCCTTTGAAGGGTCTGAAACTTCAGTAACTGCAGTCAGTTTCGGTTTTTGTTTTTTGTTTTGAGTTGGGGTCTCATTCTGCCACCCAGGCTGGAATGCAGTGGCACGATCACGGCTTACCACAGTCTCAAACTCCTGGGCTCAGGCGATCCTTCCATCTCAGTCTCCCTAGTAGCTAGAACTCCAGGCATATGCCACCATGCCTGGCTAATTTTTAAAAAAATTTTCACAGAGATGAGGTCTTGCTGGTCTCAAACTCCTGGGCTCAAGCAATCCTCTTGCCTTGGCCTCCCAAAGTACTGAGATTACAAGTGTGAGCCACCATGCCCAGCCTTGAAATCAGTCACTAGGTGCCTAAGAGACCAGCCCCCAATAAAAACCCTGGACTCCTGGTCTCGGGTGTCCAGGTAGACAATACTGGCTACCTGATACAGTATGTCAGAAGAGGCAGAGCAAGCATCCAAACCAGATTCACATATGGCAAGGATGCTGGAATTACCAGACCAGAAATTTGAAATAACTATGATTAATATGCTAAGAGCTCTAATAAAAAGCGTGGATAACAAGCAAGACAAATATAAGCAGAGAGACTGAAACGAAGAACCAAAACAAAGTGCTATAAATCAAAAACAAGGAAACCAAAATGAAGAATGCCTTTGATGGGCTCATCAGGAAACTGGCATGGCTGAGGAAAGAATCAGGGAGCTTGAAAATGTGTCAACAGAAACTTCCAAAACCAAAGAGAGAAAAAATTTAAAAAACCAGAATAGAATATACAAAAACTGTGGGATAATTACAAAAGAAATAACCTGCACATAATGGGAATACTAGGGAAAGAAACAAAGATAGAAGAAAAGTATGAAACATTTTTCTAAAGATAAAGACAAATACCAAACGACCGAAGTTCGGAGAACAAGAAGAATACCAAAGTAGCTACACCAACACATATTACATTCAAACTGCAGAAAATCAAAGAAAATGAGAAACTCTTAAAAGAAGCCAGAGAAAAAACCTACCTTACCTACAGAGTAGCAAGGGTAGGAACTACATCAGACTTCAGAGATCATGGCAGTGGGAAGAGTGGAGTGAAATACGATACATCATTAATACAGAAAGAAAAACCTACATAGCTAGAATTCTGTATCCTGCAAAACTCTCAAAGTTGAAGGAGAAATGCATACTTTCTGAGGAAAAAACTGAGAAAATTTGTTCCCAAAATCCTTCAAAGGGAAGGAAAATGATACAGGTCAGAAACTTGGCTTTACATAAACAAAGGAAGAACATGAGAGAAGAAAAAATTGAAGGCAAAATGAAATCTTTTATTTTTCTTACTCTTAGCTGAACTAACAATAAACAGTTTGTTCAAACTAATAATCACAACAATGTTTTCAGTGATTTTAGCTTATGAATAAGTGAAATGAAAGGCTATAATGTTATAAGGGACAGGAGAAAGAAATTGGCAATACTCTGTTATAAGGCACCCATACTACTTGTGAAAGCAATATTTGAAAATATACGTAAACTAGAAACGATTACCAGAAAGACAGCTTGAAAATTCTGAAGTATTTGGAAACTAAACAATACATTTCTAAATAGCATAGGGTAAAATTTAAAATTAAAACTTAAACATTCTGAACCAAATGAATAAATATAACTTATCAAATTTGTGTAGCCGGGCTCGGTGGCTCAGCCTGTAATCCCGTGCCTTTGGGAGGCTGAGGTGAGTGGATTGCCTGAGCCCGCGGGTTCGAGACCCACCTGGGCAGTGAGACCTCATCTCTACAATAAAAATAAAAAAAATCAGCCGGGCATGGTAGCGCATGCCTGTAATTCCGGCTACTCAGAAGGCTGAGGCGGAAGGATCGCTGGAGCCCAGCAGGCGAGGCTGTGGTGGCCAGGAGCGGCCACTGCACTCCAGTCTGGGCGACCGAGTGAGACTCAACTCAAAAAAAAAAAAAAAAAAAAAATTTGTGTGACAGCAAAAACAATGCTTTGAGAAAAATTTATACTACTGAATGCATGTTACAAAAAAAAGAAAAATCTAGAATCACTTATCTAAGCTTCCACTGTAGGAAACAAGAAAAAGAAGAGCAAAATAAGTACAAAGCAAGCAGAAGAAAAGGAATAATAAAAACTAAAGCAGAAGTAATAAAAACACAAAACAATAATCAATGAAACCAAACACTGATTCTCTGAAAAGATAAATAACACTGATAAATCTGCAGCCATGTTAACAATAATAGAGAATACATAAATTACTAAAATTAGAAATTAAAGAGGGGGTCAATAAAGGAGTATTATGAGGAGAGTGGTGGCTCACTCCTATAATCCCAGCACTTTGGGAGGCTCAGGAGAGGATCACTTGAGGTCAGGAGTTTGAGACCAGCCCAGGCAACATAGCAAGACCTCATTTCTATTAAAAAAAAAAAAAGTATTATGAACAACTCTATTTCCACAAATCTGATAACTGAGATGAAATGGATCAATCAATTGAAAGACACAATCTATCAAAATTCACACAAGGACTAACAGGGCTTTGAAGAAGCTTAGAGCATTAAATGAATGGAATCAACAATTAACAACCTTTCAAAACGATGCACCAAGACCAGATGGTTCCCACTGGTGAAGCTACAAACATTTAAGAAAAGAATGACACCATTTCTCTATTATTCTATAAGGCAGAAATAAAGAGAACCCTCCTTAACTCATTCTACGAGACCGGCATTGCTGAAACAAATTAAAGACCTAAAAAAATGGAGGGAAATTCCATATTCATAGATTGAAAGATATTATTATTGAAAAGATTATAGTTTCCTTGAGCTGCCATAACAAAATATTACAAACTGGGTGGCATAAAACGAAAGGAATTTATCTTCTCACAGTTCTGGAAGTGGGAAGTCTGAAAACAAGGTGTCAGCAGGGCCATGCTCCCTCTGAGGGCTCTAAGGAACAGTCTTTCCTTGCCTCTCTCTCATTTCTGGTAGTTGCTGGCTATCTTTGGCACTCCTTGCCTGGCAGAAGCACTGCCTCTGTTGTCAATGATTTCCCTTCTCTTTGTGTCCAAATATCTCTCTTCTTATAAAATGTGATTTATGGGATTAGGGCCCATGCTAATCCAGCATGATTTCATTTTAACTTGATTGCATCATCAAAGGTCCTATAATAAGGTCATTTTCACAGGTAGTGGATGATAGGATAGGATTTGTACATATCTTTTTTTTTTTTGAGTTGGAGTTTCACTCTGTTGCCCAGACTGGAGTGCAGTGGCACGCTCCTAGCCACCACAGCCTCGACCTGTTGGGCTCTAGTGATTCTTCTGCCTCAGCCTTCCAAGCAGCTGGAACTACAGGCGCACACTACCACGCCTGGCTAATTTTTTTAAATTTATTGTAGAGATGAGGCCTCGCCAAGTTGCCCAGGCAAGTCTCGAACCCACGGGCTCAGGCAATCCACTCACCTCAGCCTCCCAAAGCGTGGGATTACAGGCTGAGCCACCAAGCCCGGCTTGTACATATGTTTTTGAGAGACACAATTCAACCCATGACAGATGGCAACACTTTCCACACTGATTCAACACAATCACTGCCAAAATCCCAACAGGTTTTTTGCAGAAATTTAACCTGATCCTAAAATGTACGTGGAAATTCAAAGGATCTACACTACACAAAGCAGTTCTTAAAAAGAACAAACTGGAGGATGCTATGGTCTGAATGCTTGTGTTTCCTTCAACCCATATATTGAAATCCCAGTTCCTGAGGTGATGGTAGTAGGAGATGTGGAGTCCTCATGGATGGGACTCGTGCCCTTATAATAAGAGACAAAAGAAAGTGCTCCTTCTCTCTCAACCACATGAGAACAAAGGTACCTAAGCACCAGGAAGTGGGCCCTTGCTAGGCCAGACACAGAACTTGCCAGGGCCTTGACTTGGACTTCCTAGACCCCCAGAACTGTAAGAAATAAATTTCTGTTGTTTTTTTTTTTACTATAGCAGGCTGAATGGAGTAAGACAGAGGACTGTTTACAACTTACTATATTAAGACAGTGTGGTGTGGTATTGGTGTAAACATACGTGTACAAAACAATGAAACAATTCATTATCCAAAAATACAACGCTGCTTTTGTGGTAAATTTGTTTTTGACAAAGTTGCAAAGACAATTCGATAGGTAAAGGATAGTCTTTTCAACAAAATGGGGTTGGAACTTGTTTATCTGTATGAAAAAAAGAAAGCAACTTAAGACTCTTTCCTTAAAACATGAACCAAAGTGGATCACAGACCTAAGTACAAGTGCTAAAACCATAAAACATCTAGAAGAAAAGTCTTCACAGCTTTATGGTAGGCAAAGAGTTCTCTGACATGACACAAAAAGCAGAAGTCATAAAAGAAAGCCAAAAAAGAAAGGAAAGAAATGAAAAACTTATGAGCTTTAAAAAAAAAAAAAAAAAGCTAAAAAAATGAAAAGCCAGAGACTGAAGGAAAATACCTAGAAATAATTTCTATGATAAAGAGCCTGTAAGAAGAATATATAAGCAACTCTGATAACTCATAAGATGACAAATAACTCAACTGGAAAGATGTTTAACACCATTAGGGCCGGGCTCGGTGGCTCAGCCTGTAGTCCCGCGCCTTTGGGAGGCTGAGGTGAGTGTATTGCCTGAGCCCGTGGGTTCGAGACCCGCCTGGGCAGGTGAGACCTCATCTGTACAATAAAATCAAAAAAATTAGCTGGGTGTGGTAGAGCGCGCCTGTAATTCTGGCTACTCGGAAGGCTGAGGCAGAAGGATCGCCGGAGCCCAGCAGGTCAAGGCTGTGGTGGCTGGGAGCGGCCAATGCACTCCAGTCTGGGTGACAGAGTGAGACTCCAACTCAAAAAAAACCAAAAAACAAAACACCATTAGGTATTAGGGAAATGTAAATCAAAAAGCACAATGAAACTGCTATATACTCTCTAGGATGTCTATTATCAAAATGATAGACAATAACAAGTGCTTGCAAAGACATGGAGAAACTGGGACCCTTATACATTTCTAGTAAAAATATAAAATAATACAGCCAACTTGGGAAGCAACTCAGCAGTTTCTTGAAAGATTAAACCTAAGCTTACCATATAAACCAGCAATTCCTCTTCGAGAAATCTACCAATGAGGAATTAAAACATATGTCTACATGTGCTTATGAGAACATTCACAGTAGTTCATTACTCATTGTAGCTAAAAATTGACAACAATCTACTATCTACTGATGAATAAACAAATGCAGCATATAATGCATATAAAGGAAATGCACATAAAAGAATACTATTAGCCTGGCATGGTGGCTCACGCCTGTAATCTCAGCACTCCAGGAAGCCGAGGCAAGAGGACTGCCTGAGTCCAGGTGTTCCAGAACACCTAGGCAACTTGGCGAGACCTCATCTCTACAAAATAATCAAAAAATCAGCCAGGTGTGGTGGCACACACCTGTAGTTCCAGCTACCTGGAAGGCTGAGGCAGAAGGACCACCTGAGCCCAGCAGGTCAAGACTGTGATAACCATGATCATGCCCACTGCACTCCAGCCTGGGTGACAGAGTGAGACTCTGACTCAAAAGGAAAAAAAAAAAAATCCAGCAATGAAAAGGAATAGAAACAGGTATGAACCCCATGTATGCTAAGTGGGCTGGGCAGGATGGTTCACCCCCTTTAATTCTAGCACTTTGGGAGGCTAAAATAGGAGGATTGTTTGAGGTCAGGAGTTGGAGATCGGCCTGGCCAACATGTCAAGGCCCCATCTCTATATTAAAAAAAGAAGGCTAAGTGAAGAAGCCAGACATTAAAGATTGTATATTATATAACCTCGTTTATATGAAATGTCCAGAAAAGGCAAACTTTTCACAGTAGGCAGATCAGCAGTTGCCACAGTAAGCAGATCAGTAGTTGCCAGATCAGTGCTGCAGTAAGAGTGGGCAGTGACTGCAAATGCGCTTGAGGGAAGCTTTTGGAAAACCGAAAAGTTCTAAAACTGGATTGTTGTGATGGCTGTATGACGATACAGTTACTAAAAATCAGTGAATTGTACATTCACAGTGGATGAACGTAACAGCAAGTTATATGTCAATAAAGCTAGAAAAAAGTGTGATGTTACTGGCACGCCATAACAGTGTCTAAGATGCTACACAGCAGGACAGAAAAGGAAAACCAATCCTGCCTTGTGTAAGCAGGGTGGGAACCAAATAAAGAGGGGGACAGCAAGGCAGAAAGACAGGACTGCAGACCTATTCATTCCTTCAACAAATACACTTCGCTTTCTGTATCCTAGGTGCCTGAAAACGAATCAGATATAGAGCTGATGTGAAAGTCACTTGTTATGGGGGGAGAGAGGCAAAGACCAACCACAAATACAACAAAGAAGCGAAACACAGTACACATCAAGATGATGCTTAGTTTAACATCCAAGGGGGAGCTTCCTCAGGCAGCAGCAAGGGGAGAACAATGTGGGCAGGCCTAGGATGTGCCCCGGCAGAGCAAGGAACACGGCCCCTCGGAGCTCAAGAGCCACAGCAGCAAGGCACAGCGAATGACCACAATGGGAGGCCAACCAGGAATCAGAAGGCATGCTTCACTGTCCTGCACAACACAGCTATTTTATTTAGTGCAAATTAAATGGAGAGTAAGTCCCTTGCCTTGCCAAAAATGGAGACAATCACAGTACCTACCGAATATGGCCTTTATGAGATAAACAAAGCCTGGCATGCAGTAGGTACTCGAAAAACGCTTGCCATTATTTTTATCATTAATCTTAACATGTCATTAGGTTCTAAATTATTCAATTCTGCAGTCTATCCAGAAAGCTATATAGAATGAATTCAGATATCTAAAAAAGATCTGCTGCTTCTTCCCAAATGGTCTTTGTGGAAACAGTACACAGAAGTCCATTTCTACTCCTCAGGGTATGAACTCAGGACAATGCAGTGCTCTCTCATTCTTCTAGAAATACCTTTATACCTATTTCCTTAAACTCAGCTCTCTTCCTTAAGAAACCAATTCCCACAGTGTTGACCAAGAGAAGGTCTATCAGTAAAGAAAACTCCTCGCAGGTTATTTTCCTTGAAGGTAATTGTGAGGATTAAATGAGTGAGTACATGTGTACAGTAAGGGTTCACTCAGCAGGTCGGGGTTGCTTAAACCCTGACCATCCCAGAGGGCTTCAGGACTGACCACTCATGGGCTCCTGGAAGACAACCTATGAATCTTTGGAACATCCTGCTGAAAAGGGTGCTTTTGTATGCCAGAGGCCTTGAGTCATGCTGTATCAGTTTGACCACACAGTTTATGTTAACAATGTGACTTACGGTGAATACCTGTTTTCATATGCCTGAGACCCTTGGTTTAACATCTAGGGGGCTGGAGACTGAGTAGCTAAGGTCAGTCATGCAGGAATGCCTGCCTATGTGACCCACCTCAAATAAAAACCCTGGACACCAAGGCTCAAGTCAGCTGCCCTTGTTGGCAATACTTTACACATGCTGTCACACACTGTTATTGGGAGAATTAAGTGCATCCCCAGGTAACTCCACTGGGAAGGGACATCTGGAAGTTTGTTCCTAGTTTCTTTTTTTTTTCCCTTTGCTGGTTTTAATCTGTATCCTTTCACTGTAACGAAAAATAACAGTGAGGATAACAGTTTTTTTTAGTTCTGTGAATCATTCTAGCAAATCACTGCCCCTAAGGGTGGTCTTGGTGACCTTCAACACAATATGAAAGTGGACCAGGCATCCAGTAAGTATACAGAGGCAGTTACTTCAGATTAGAAGCCATCTGAAAGCTGTAAGATATCCAAACAATGCTATTATTCATGTCAATTGCTCATCTCTATTTCCATAGTAGGTTTAAGGCAAGAAGATGATTAAACAAAAACAAGTTCTCTCTTTCAATACAAGCTGCGGCACATTTTGTTTGATGACAATATTTAAGACGATTTCCAGGAGATCCTGTTCTAGCCAGTGTACAATACTAAAATAGAATGTTTAACTATTAACAGAAACAAGTTGACAACAATCAGATAATAAACAGTGAAATGCACAATGCAGATCTCACAATTGACGGCATACCTTTATTTCCTTTATGCTGGGAAGAGATGCATTTAGAAATTCCTCAGTTAATCTCTTCCAACTAGCAGCTTTGCATAGATCAGAATGAATGACAAATTTTTCATAAATTCTAAAATATAAAAATCAATGCTTATAAAGTTATATTAACAAGATCAATAAATACATATATTTCTGAATATAAACTTATATACATACACACAAAATTGACTTACCCTTTTATTGTTTTTTCTACTTTGTGGCTGTTGACATCCAAGAAACGGTGAAATCTAGTAAAGACAAGATGCAGTTCTTATGCCAATTTTGTCATAGTTAAGTAAACTAGTCTCATGGCCTTCCATATCCCCCACGTACTCTACTCTCAGCTAATCATTTCCAGAATGGAATGCACCTTGCTCTCCATTACCTCAACCACCAGGCAGGTAAATAATCACCATGTCAGAGACTGCTTATGCATCCTTTCTTTAGGACACAGGTGCACCCCAAGCTTCTCAACCTTGTCCTGTGGCTCCTCTGTCTTCCCATAAGGCCTCGTCTAAGTCCAACAGGGCACAATCCATGCCAGGTGTCCCCAATCTTTTTTACACCAGAAAGAAGATCAGTGAAGCCTAAGAATACCTTTGCTGAATAGGTGTTACTTTATTTGTTGGGGTCTCACTCTGTCACCTAGGCTAGAGTGCAGTAGCATGATCGCAGGGCACTGCACACTTGACCTCCTAGGTGCAGGTGATCCTTCACCTCAGCCTCCTGAGTAGCTGGGACTATAGGTGCGTGCCAGCAAGCCCAGCTAATTTTTGGATTTTTTTGTAGAGACGAGGAGGTCCTGCTGTGCTGTCTAAGCTACTGTCAAACCCCTGGGCTCAAGTAATCCACCCACCTTGGCCTCCCAAAGTGCTGAGATTACAGGTGTGAGTCACCATATCTGGTCTGAATAATGTTTTTAAATGAATAAAATGAAATACAAAGGAAACTAAATATACTGAAATACAGTTGTCAAATATTTCAAATGGTTTATGACATGGTGAAATATATATTTCTTTATGAAAGCATTAAATGACAAGCTCTGGCAGTTGGTCCAATAACACCCATTAAGTATCAGTAAATAATATTTAAAAATACTATAACAACTCTTATGATATGAAAATAATATGCAATTTCTACTGGTGACAAAGTAGGTTAATACTACTGTGGTTTGTTGCCTTTATTCATAACTGAAGAAAATGCTGTTTTTTAGTTAGAAGTTAGTGCAATTTTTTTTTTCCTTATCCAAATTCATAAATGTGGGAATTACATTTCCAGACACTCAGATTAAGACCCGTATTATATGTCATACTGTAATTAACTTTTGTTTCTGCCTTCCTTAGAGATAAAGGATATATCTCACCCATTTCTGAATTTCTAGGGCCTACAATCTGGTCACAACTTTCAAAAATGTAAACCTAAAATGCTCATTTGTCTGATGAATTAAAGCATTGTAAAATTATAGAATAGGTTATTTAATTCTTGTTTTCCATTTATTTAATATCAAAGCAAACACTATTCTCAAAAGAAACAAATTACGCTTTTTTTTTTTTTTTTTTGAGT
>NW_007249299.1:743333-784463 GCF_000164805.1 Carlito syrichta | reverse complement strand
AGAGATGAGGTCTCGCTGTTCAGGCGGGTCTCGAACCCGCGGGCTCAGGCAATCCACTCATCTCAGCCTCCCAAAGGCGCGGGATAACAGGCGGAGCCACCGAGCCCGGCATACGCTTCTTAATAACACATTTGATTCTATCCCAGTAAATGGCTGAACAGAACACCACTTTACTTATCATAATTTAGTCCCTCAATCTATAAAAGGAGACAGTAACTTCTAAATGTCTCTCTCAACTTTAAAATTTCACACTTTTTAAAATTTTATTTTATTATAAAGATGTGGGGTACAATTCAGGGTTAGGTATACAAATGTTGATTATGCAGGTACTCTTGAAGAGGCACACAGTTTTTAAAAATGTTACATATAAGAATTGAGTTTATTATTTCAGAAACTCAGCATCTGAAAGATCTCTATTTTCATGTAAATCAACATAAAAGTAATCAAATTACAGATTTTGAAAATCTATGAAAGATTATTACTGAAATTAAACATGTAGAATATTAACACTGACTAACATTCTTTCTTTTTTTTTTTTTTTGCGTTAGAGTTTCACTACGTCACCCAGGCTGGAATGTAGTGGCATGCTCACAGCCACCCAGTGTTGACCTGCTGGGCTCCAGAGGTCCTTCCACCTCAGCTTTCCAAGTAGCTGGAACCACAGGCGCGTGCTACCACGCCCCGCTAACCTTTTATTTATTGCAGAGATGCGGTCTCGCCAAGTTGCCCGGGCTGGTCTTGAACCCAAAGGCTCAGGCGATCTATTGCCTCGGACTCCCAAAGTGCTGGGATTACAGGCTAGGCCACCGAGCCTGGCCGACTAACATTCTTTAAGTAATAATTCCATTATGGGTAATGCTCATAAAAGCATTGTTTAACTTACGTCTTTCATAAAGAACATAGGGAATCTGATTCCACTGCAATATCTAAACTGCATAAATCTTTAAGAATTACAAGACACACTGTATCAGAAGCGGTACCAAGTGACTTAGTGCACTATATGCCAGAACATTCCAGATGGAGATGGAACTGCAGGAGACACAGAGAACAGGCCACAGCACTCTCTATGCGAGGACGCGCGTGCCCGTGTGCTAGGTCGTGTGGCAGGATACAGGTTCCCACGTGCTGGGGGATGTGCCGGGACACGGGTTACCACGTGAAGGGTCGGGCGCCGGGACATGCATTCCCACCAAACACGGGTTCGCACGTGCTGGCCACGTGCCGGAGCACGAATCCCATGCTTCGGAAGGGGCGGCAGGAGCACAGCGAGAGGGACGCAGTGGGGCACGATTCCAGCCAGAGTGACAGCGCTTCTGCTCTCATCCTCGCCTGTCCACCCGCGGAATCACGAGTCTGACGCGCAGGGGGCCGCGCTGAGGCCCCGGAACAGCAGGCCCAGGACGCTCCGCTGCCCTGCAGGAGCGCGGGTGCAAGGGACAGACAGCTCCGCCGCACAGCGGAGGCGCGCGTCCCCGCCTTGGCACCAGGACCAAGGGAGGCCCCGCCCCGACGGCCCGCCCGCCCCAACCCCCGGGCTCCGCGTGGGGTCCGGGCTGTGGCTGCAACTGGCTCGCGCCGTCCCACCTGAAGTTGGACCAGACGAAGTTCAGGGCGAGCTGGAAGTTGGGGTCCGCCTTGTCCTGGAGCCCCGTGACTCGTCGGACGAGCTCGCGCACGTCGCGCTCCTGCTGTGTATCGGCCCGGCTCCAGGACGGCCCCGGCCGGGCCATACCTCCGCAACCCCGCCACACCTGCGCCAGCGGACGACCAATCTCGCGACAGTTTGTGTTCCAGCGGCGCGAGGCTCCGCGGAACCAGCTGTCGTTCTCGCGAGAATTCATACGTCACGATTCCGCGCCACCGCGAGGTGGCGGTTGTTCTCGCGAGAGTTTGTGCGGCGTCGCTGTTGGAGCTGAACGCTGTTCGTAGACTGCGTGCGGCCCGCATGTGTGTCTGGTTGCCGACATTCCCTGGGACAGACCCCAAAGAGGCAGTCGACTTAGAGCTCGTCAGGTTACTAGCGCGCTCAGGTTGGCCTGGAGGGCGCGTAAGTGCTGATGGTTCTGAGCAGCCGCACAGACCTCCAGAAAAGCCCTTCTCGTCTACACCCGCCCACAGCAACAAGCGAAGGCGGGTCATCCAGTGCCTCCTTCGTCTGCACCCTCCAGCTCACAACAGCTGGCCATTGAGGCAGGCATAGTTGGCATAGCTCATAGATTAGAGGTAGTTAGGCAAGTCTAATCTAGGTAACCAAGAAACAGGGCCGTTAAGCACTCCGTGTTTCTCATATTGTAAGAAGACCTTCACCCCACTAACCAGGCGTCTCGGACCTGACAGTCTTGCAGGTTGGACTGGGGAACTATCAGTGCAGCAAATCACAGAAACAATAGGGAATCACTCAGAACACACGTGATGTTCTAAGAAAAGCCCAAATCTAGTAACTTCCACCATTTAGAAGGTCCTCGTGACCTTAAAGGTTGAGAGATGGTCTTCAAAACTTGTGGCCAGATACCGACAGTCCTACCTCTTAGCTCTTGGTTTGCTTAATCATTGTTTTAAAAGTATATAAAGCTTCTTGTCAAAGACAAGCACCCGCCTTCTCGTAAGCACCCACACTTTTTCTTGAGCGTGTTTTTTTTTTTTTTTTTTGGTTATAATTCTGGCTGGGCCCAGTGTCTTATGCCTGTAATCCCAGCACTTTGGCAGGCCAAGGCGGGAAGACTTCCTGAACCCAGGGGTTCAAGTCCAGCCTGGGCAACTTGGCGAGACCGCTTCACTACAACAAATAAAAAAATTAGCCAAGCATGGTGGTGCACACCTGTAGTTCTGGTTACTTGGAAGGCTGAGGTGGAAAGATCACCTTGGCAGGTCGAGGCTGTGGTGGCAGTGATTGTGCCACTGCACTCCAGCCTGGGCAATAAAGTGAGATGCTGACTCAAAATAAGTAAATAAATTCTATCTTAACTATATTTTGGAAATTTCTCTTGGTGGCAAAATCAGAGACACATGGAACAACTATACCATACTTGCCTGATATCACCATGGTGAGGTATCCGTGCCCTCCTTGTCTACACCACTGAGTCACAACAGCAGGCGAGGGTGTGGCACCCAAGCCCTCCATCTACACTTCCTCACAACAGCAGGCAATAGTGAGGCGCCTGTGCCCTCTTTGTCTATACACCATGACTCACAGCAGGTCATGGTGAGTCACCTGTGCCCTTCTTGTCTACACCCACCCACTCACAGTAGATAATGTTGAGGTGCCCGTGCCCTCTACTCACAGCAGCAGACTGGGGGGTCACCTGTAGCCTCCTCATCTATACCTGCCTGCTCACAGCAGTTGGCGATGGTGAGGTGCCCATGCCTTCCTTGTCTACACCCACCCACTCACAGCAGCAGGTGATGGTGAGGGGCCTGTGCTTTCCGTTCACTCTTCCTCACAACAGTGGGTGATGGTGAGGCACCCATGCCCTCCTTATCTATACCTGCTGTACTCACAATAGTAGGCCATAGTTAGGCACCGGTGCCCTCCTCAGCTATATCTGCCATACTCAACAGCAGGCAATGGTGAGGCATCCGTGCTCTCTGTTCACACACACCCACTCAGAACAACAGGTGATGTTGAGGTGTCTGTACCCTCCTCATCCACACCTGCCATGTTCACAACAGCAGGCATTGGTGAAGTGCTCGTGCCCTTCATCCACACCCACCTACTGATAACAGCAGGGTTTGGTGAGGTGCCCATGTTCCCTCTCCACACCCTTCTCACAGCAACAGGACAGATGTTGTTTGTTTTTTTGTTTGTTAGATTAGGATTAAATAATCTGATCTATTTAGAAAGTAGATCAGAGAAAAAGAGTGGATTCACCAATCCAGATTGAAGAGGGGACCAGAACAGATGTCGGTGAGGCATCTGTGCTCTCGGTTCACATCTGCCACACTCACAACAGCAGGCAATGCGAGGTACTCATGTTCTATGCAACCAGGAGAAGCGATGGCAAGGAGAACAGGATCTCCACAACAGCAAGAATACTGGGGCAGAAAAAGCAAGGAGTCTAAGAGTAGGGGCTACAATTAAACCAGGAGCCGGGCCAAAAGCTCCTTAAACGTCTGGTCCCCTATTCAATCTGTAGAGGTGGATCCACTCTTTTTTCTCTGATCTACTTTCTAAATAAAATATTCTTCCTAATCTAAAAACAAACAAAAAACAGGAGCTGGGTAGGTAAGGTGGCCAGGAGCCATGACAGCAAGGGGACTGGGAGGGGACAGATGAGGCGGCTAGGAGTAGGAAAAGCAAAAATACCAGAAGCAGTGACAGCAGAGAGACCAAGAATGGTGGTAACGAAAAGTATGACTCTCGCTCTCACTCTTTCCCTGTGTAACATGAACACATTTTGAGAAGAAGATAGTCCTGGAGGAAAATATAGCCAGGCTTGGGTCATGGTGCTTTGGATGCTAAGAGTAACTGTTGTTGCCCAGGCCAGTGACCTTTTGTGTAGAAGGCTGCATACACTGGTGAAAGCCATCTCTGTGAGAGCCCATTTGTATTTTCCAGTCCCCACTGGGTTGGCTTAAGGAACTTCTGAAATTGAAAGCCTTGAATGCCAGGTTGTAAAGACTTTTTCAAGGTAGAAGAATGAGAAATGGTATGGAGTTTGTCATACTTGAGGGACCTTAAAAGAAAGAGGTCCAGTGAGGAGACTAGGTCAAATGTCATTTCCTTGTTACAACTTTCCAGCACAGGTGGAGGCAATGAGTCTATTGGCTTAATGGAGCCTAGTTGTAGGCTTAGGGCCAGCCCAACAGGACTGAGGTTTAATGCTCAGATCCCCCCTCAGCCAGAAGAGAAAGCAAAACTCTGAGGGACTCAGCTAGGTGTATGTCCTTTTTTTGTTGCAGTATGGCAGCTTGCTGGCTAGGCTTTGCATCTCAAGGCTAAGGCAAGAAGCATAGGGTCACAGAAGAAGACCTACATCTGTTATTTCTAAAGACTGAGGAAAATGGAAAGCTCAAAGAACTTGAATGGATTTGGAGTCGATCATACTCAGTGATCTATCACAGAAGCAAAGAACAGAGTACCGTATGTTCACACTCATAAGTGGACCTTGAACAATTATAATATTATAAGAAAGCATTTGGCAGTAGTGGGAAACTGTCAGGGGAGGGGTGGCAGGATTGGCAGTTGAGGGAAACTGCTAGGGGAGGGAGGGGCATACCTCATCAACAAGGGTACCTGCATAATCAGTGTTTGTTTACCTAACCCTGAATTGTACCCCACATCTTTATAATAATAAATTTTAAAAAATTTTTTCATGCTTTTAAACTTCTCTGATATAGCAACACAGTCAAGGCTGTATTCTGGAATGAATGACACTGACAAGGCCTTGGAAAAGACATTACTTGAATTCATACATATCCGTAATCATGAACATAAATAGATATACCTTCATATTTTTTATATGTAGCATATGAATATTGAGAGTGTTTTTTGAGAGGAAGATGGTGCTGGGGGAAGAAATACCCAGGCCTGGATCAGTATGCTTTGAGGTCTAACCGGCTATTGCTGCTCAGGCCAGTGACTGTGTGGAAGGCTACACAAACCTTTGTGAGCCAGTTATGTTTGGTTCAGCTGGATTTGCAGAACCCTATAGTGTTGGCTTAAGGAACCCCTCAATGTAAAACCCTTGAATACCAGGCCATGAAGACTCTTTCACAGATAGAAGTAGCAGGAGAAATGGTGTGGGGTTTGACATACCTGAGAGGATTCCAAAAGAAAGGCCAGTGAGAAAACTAGGTCAGAGGTCATTTCTACTTTTTACCATGCCAGAGCAGGTGGAAGCAATGAGTCTATCAGCTTCCTGTGTCTGGTCAGAATCTCTCCACCAGAGTGGCAGTTTAATGCTCAAGCCTCCCTCAGCAAGAAGAAAAAAACAGAGCCCGCAGGCTCTCAGTTGGGCGTGTGGCCTTTCGTGCCCTGGTGTGGCAGCTCACTGGTTCTGCTTTGCATCTCAAGGCTAAGCCCAGAAGCATAGGGTCATAGAAGAAGGCTAGTTTCCATCATTTCTGAAGGTTGAGGAAAGTACAAAACCCACAGAATACAGTTGAAGTATCATGTAACATTCCTTGCTCTCAAGGCTCTTGCATCTGTTGTGTTCTTAAGGGCCAGGCAACTTTCGCCACTTTCTTTTAGATGAGTAGCTCAAAGTTTCTGAAATGTTGCGAGTATAATTGTTCTCTCCACCCTATGCTGAATCTCCCCACTAAACAAGGGTAAATGAGTGTCTCTAAACTATCATGCTTTTAAACTTTTCTCTGAAATAACAAGACTGGCCAGGCTTCTTTCTGAAGCAAATGACTCACAGGGCCTAGGAAAAAGACCTTACTTGAAATGAATACACACATACACATAATTATACAGAGTTATGATTACATTTAGAATAGCTGAGGGACCCCAAACAGCCGGGAATTATCTTTTGGCAGGTGGGGCCCCTTGTAGTACACTTGGAATTTGTTCCTCCACATCAAACGGTCAAACCAATTTTTTTATCTAGAAGTTTTGAGGAGGTTGCATCACAATTTGCAGAAGTAACATCTTGAGTTTGTGGCAAACAGGTGACTGGGTCTTCCACCATAACAAGGCACCTGCCCACATCATGCTGAGTATCTGCAGTTTTTGACCAAAACCGGCATGACCCCTAATGCCCCACCCTCCCTTTTTACCCAGTCTCGCCCTGAGCAACTGTTTTTGGTTTCTCTGGATGAAAGAAAGTCCTCAAAACGAAACGTTTTGCTGACGTGGAAGAGGTGAAACATTAAATGGCAGAAGCACTAAAAGGCATCAAAACTGATGCGTTCAGAAACTGTTTTGAGCCGTGGAAAAAGTGTCTCGATAGGTGTATTTCCTCAAAGGAAGAGTACTTTGAAGGTGACTGATGTTCAAACATGTAAAAATAAATATCCACTTTTAGTAAATAAATTCTGGGGTTTTTTGCTCCCCCCACTATGGTCTGTTGAATTCTGCACCTTGAAATCTGGGCAGGGTCTTACATACTTCTGGGTGGGAATTGGGTCAGAATTTAGATGAGGATGAGCTGCCTGCATTCCAGTCTTTGTTCCCTCTTACTTTGTTATTCTACTTTTTTAAACACTATGACTGGCCCATGAGAAGTCTCCCCTTATCCGTATCTAGGTCCCAATAGCAATCACAACTTGAAATATTCTTTAGTGAGCCACAGATGAGTGGCAGGAGGGAGGAAACTCTTTAGCCAATAGGAATGAGGCACACTCAGCTGAGACGCTTTTAAGAGGAAGATTCAACACAACAACGTGCACCCTGCAACTGAATGGGTAAGAGAGAGGACCTTTTCCTTGAATATCAACATAAGATTGAGTACCGAAGACCTAGATCCCCACGGCATCTTCACCTAAGACCCCACTGACCAGCACCCTTTCCAACAGATCTTTTTTCAAGGGACTTGAGGAGGAGAAACCATTCGAAAGAAGAGGCAAGACACTCTCTCCCAAAATAAAAATTTAATAAAAGATAACAATCTAACACTAGTCAGAATTCTTCCCCATGTATCAATAATAAACTTAAAAATATACTGAAGTATATTTATGGGTTCTATGAAATAATCCACAACCCAAAATATAACTTCTATGTCAGGCTAAGGTTTAGGGACTTCCTCCTGTGACAAGTGAGAAATGTAGCTGGGCACAGATGGCTCACAACTGCCAGCCGGGAAACCACACAACCTCCACGCATCAACTGGCAAGTTACTTCTCCACCACACAGGGGATGTTGCCCAGTGGAGGACAGACCTTTTCTGCGTGGAGATCTGGCAAAAAGAAAACCATCCCTGGGCACCTGGATGCTGGTCCTGTGAACTTTCTGGACACTGGGGTCTTGAGGCCAAGAACACCATACCAAGGGTCAAGTTTCCCAGCTTTGCTCCTAGGACCTTGATGGCTCTGAAAAACTTGGAGTTCACTGCTCCAAGAGGACAGAGAAGACCAAGGCACACCCCTGAGCACACCAGTTAAGATGGAGACCCACGTCACGGTTCATAGGTCCAGCCACCAGGGTTCATAAGCCCTGACACCTTCTCCTTCCTACCCTTCCATGATGGACAGGGCAATCATCCCCAAAACATCTGTGTCTCCGTTATTCTCTGTCTCTCTATCTGTCTCTTTCTTTTTGTGTTTGGGTCTCTTTTTCACCTGTTCTTTCTACTTTGTGTGTGTGTGTGTGTGTGTGTGTCTCTGTCTCAGTTTTTTTTCTATGTGTCCAGTTCCTTCTCCCTCTTTCTCTCTCTGTCTCCGTGTGTGTGTGTGTGTGTGTGTGTGTGTGTGTGTATGTGTTCATCTTCTGTGTGTCTGTTTTTTGTGTGTAGGTGCCTAGGTAGGTATGTGTGTCAGCTGTGGAGAAACAGGTGGGAAGGGTCTGTTTTCTGGGGTCGCTGTGTCAGTCTCTCTCATGGGATCAGGAAATGTGCTCTGATGCCATCATGAGGTGGAATAAGGCCCCCACGACCACGGTCCTGATCCTCCTTGGGGCCGGTGGTGGAGGAGGGGATGGTTGGGGAGGATGGAGGTGGCAGGGCTGAGGAGCTTGGTGCCATTAGGTCAGTGCTGTCATCCCAGGAGACTGGGGTAAGTTGGTGTCTTGCAGAAGGAAGGGCACAGGTGTGGAATAGGCGTTGGGGTGGCTCAGAGAGAAGAGAATCCGAGCACCAAGCATCATGTGTCCTGAGGCCTCAGACTAGCTACACTCCAGGATCCTGGACCTAGTGGATTCTCGGGAACTTGGCATTCGGGAGAGGCACTGGAGCATCGTCTAGGGATGGGAGACTGCCCTGAAAATTGGGATCCTATGGTGATGGAGGAATCTGGTGCCCTTGGCCAGCAGCTGGACAGGCACCAGGCTCAGCTGGGCACCTCTTGACACTTTTGCTGGCGGAAGACTGGGCAAGGCTCCCCGAAGGCAGGTGGAGTGAGCAGCTGGGTGGGCGGCGGTGCCCAGATGGCATGCCTGGACCACTAGCAAGTGGCCTGGTGACCCTCAGTGGAGCCCACCTGAAACCTGATGAGCGGAATGGCTTCCTGCAATGCTGCGTGGCTGCCCTGGACAGCACCCAGTGAGCTCTTCAGGCATCTGTTGGCCAGTGCTACCATCTGTGACCCTATCAGCCTGAAGTCGGTCTGATCTCAGAAGCTAGGTAGATCAGGCCTGGTGAGTAACGTGAAAGGACGCTGCCTGGGAATGCTTTTGGCCTCACTCTTTCTCTTCTTTTCATGCCACCCTTTCCATGACCTTTCACCCCTCCTATCCACCCACCCCTCAAGCCATCCACCCATTCCCAGGCTGCTCAGGAGTGCTGTGTTCCCCACGCAGCAAGTCCCCTGCGCTGACCGGAGGTTCTGAAAGGCTTGCAGTGTTGGTAGCACAGCGCCTAGTATTTTTCTGATAAATGTGACTGAAGGCTCCTGATTTCCCATGGGGATCACAGAAATTCCATGGAAGTCTGACTGCACAGAAGTGGTACTGGTTCAGAAATCTTCCGAGACATCCGCACCAGCACAGAGAAAGCTCTGGAGGTGCCTAATCAATGGCTCCGGCGATGACTGCCAGATTTCTTAATATGCTGGATCTCCTCTGCTCTCCAAAGCTAAGCAGGGTTGGGCTGGGTGAGTAATGAGATGCAAGACTGCCTGGGAAGGTCCAGAGCTGTAGGGTTTTGTCCTCTTTATCTCTGTCTTCTTGCCACTGTACGTATCCACAGTGGCCCTGCTGCATCTCCACAGTGATCTGCTGTGTGCCTCTGTGGTTTCTGCCTTGTGTTTCCCCAGTGACAGGGCTGCTCGCCTCCCAGGTGACCTCACCTGTCTCCTCTCTAGTGGTTCCACCACATGCCTTCATGGTGGCCCTGCAGTGCACCTCTGGGGTGGCCCTGCTGCGTGCCTCTGTGGTGGTCCCTACATGTGCCTCTGCCTACAAGTGCCTCTGCATTGGCCTTGTCATGTGCCTCCACGGTGGCTGCAACACCCCACCATGTGCCTCTGCAGTGTCCTCAACATATGCCTCTGCTGTGGTCCTGCCATGTGCCTTTGCAGTGGCCCTGCTGCATGCCTCCCTGGTGACCACTCTGTGCCTCCATGGTGGCCCTACTCTGTGCCTCCATGGTGGCACAGTTGTATGCCTCTGTGGTGGCCTGATCATGTTCCTCCACAGTGGCACAGCCACGCGCCTCCCTGGTGGGCCTGCCACATGCATTTGCAGCAGCTCCGCCACGTACCTCTGTGCCGGACTTGCTGTGCTCTTCCACAGTGGCCCAGATGTGTACCTCCAGGTGGCCCTGTCCTGTACCTTTAGTGTAGCCTGACCACGATCCTCCTATGTGGCCCCACCATGATTCTCCAAGGTGGCCCTGTTGAATGCTTCCGCATTGGACCCAAGGTGTGCCTCTGTGGTGGCCCCACTGCACACCTCCACAGTGGTTCTACCATGTACCTCCACTGTGACCCGGTCACATACCTTCACAGTGACCCTACTGCATCCTTCCATGGTGGCCCCTTCACACCTCTACGATGGCCCCTCAGTGTGCCCCTGTGGTAGTCCCACCATGCACCTTTGCAGTGGCCTGTGGTGTGCCTCCATGGTGGCCCTACCATGTACCTCTGCAGTGGCCCTGCTGCAAGCCTTTGCAATGGCCCTGCCATGGACCTCCATGGTGGCCCCGCCATGAGTCTCCGTGGTGCCGCAGTAGCCCACCACTGTTCTTTGATCTGCCATGCCCCTCCGTGGTGGCCTCGCTACAAGGCTCCATGGTGGCCCTGCAGCATGCCTCCACACTGGCCCCGCTGTATATTTTTTCAGTGGCTAGACTGTGTGCCTCTATGGTGGCCCAGATGCATGCCTCTCAGTTGGCCCTGCTGTGCCCATCCACGGTATCTCTGCCTCACACCTCCGCGGTGAAACTGTCACGTGCATGAGTAGTGGCCCCACCATGTGCCTTGTGGTGGCCCTGCTGCACACCTGTGTGGTCACCCTGCTGAGTGTCTCCACGGCGGCCTGGTCATGCACTTTCACAGTGGCCCTTCTGTGGACTTTTGTGGTGGTTCTGCCATGCACCTTTGTGGTGGACCTTCTGTGTGCCTCCTTGGTGACCCTGCTGTGTTCCTCTGTGGCGGCCCAGCCACATGCCTCCATGGTAGCCTGGCTGTGTAACTCCCAGTTGGCCCTGCTGCATACCTATGCAGTGGCTCCATTGTGGGCCTTCATGGTGGACCAGCCATGCGCCTCCTAGGTTGCCCCACCACATGCCTCCATGGTGGCCCTGCTGCATGCCTGTGCAATTGCCCTACTGCACGCCTCAACAGTGGCCCTGCTGTGCATCTCTGTGGTGGACCTGCTGCACCTCTGCTGTGGCCCCACTGCATACATCCATGGTGGCCCTGATGCACATTTCCACAGTGGCCCCACTGCATGCCTCTGCGATGGGCCTGCTGTGTGCCTCCATGGTGGCCCCAATGCCAGCCTCCATTGTAGCCCCACATGTGCCTCTGCAGAGTACCCATCATGCATCTCTGCGGTGACCCCACAGCGCACCTCCGTGATTGCCCCTCCATGGGACTGTGTGGTGGCCCTGCCATGGGCTTCTGCAGTGGCACCTTGGTGAGCTTCTGTGGTGGTCCTGCCATCCACCCCTGGGATGTACCCTCTGCGTGCCTTCACGGTACCCCACCATGAGCTTCCGTGGTGTCCCAGCTGCACACTTCTGCATTGGTCCTGCCACACATCTCTACAGTGGCCCTGTTGTGTGCCTCCATGGTGGACCCACCAAGTACCTTTGCAGTGGTTCTGCTGTGAGCCTCCGTGGTGGCCAGCTGCACATCTCCTTGGTGGTCCTACCACATGCCTCTATGGTGGCACAGCTGCACGTTTCACAGGTGACCCTGCTGTGTGCCTTTGCGGTGGCCCTGCCGTGCACCTCCATGGTGGTCTGGCCGCATGCTTCTGCAGTAGACCTACTGTACGCCTTCACAATGAATCCTAGGTGGGGCCGCATGCGCCTCCATTGTGGACCCACCACATGCCTTCATGGTGGTCCTAATATGAACCTCCATGGCAGCCCAGTCGCACACCTCCATGGTGGCCCCACCATGCATGTCTGCTGTGGTCCTGCCGTGTGTATGCATTGGCCCAGTTGTGCGCCTCCATGGTTGCCCCAATGTGTGCCTGCCAGGTGTCCCCATTAGGTGCGTCTGTGATAGAACTGCTGCATGCTTCCACGGAGTCCTTGCCACATGCCTTTGTGGGGATCCAACCTCGTATCTCCATGTTGGCCCAGTCACATGCCTCTGCAATTGCCCAGATAAATGCCTCCCAGTTGGCCTGGCTGCATGCCTCTGTGGTGGTGCCACCGTGGGCTTTCTTGGGATCATTGCTGCAAACCTCCATGGTTACCTGGCTGCAAACCTCCCTGGTGCCCCACTGCATGCCTCTGTGGTGGCCCTATCACATGCCTTTTTGGTGGCCTGGCTGTATGCTTTCATGGTGGCCCAGTGGTGTGCCTCCCAGGTGGCCATGCTGAGCGCCTCTGGTCCCACCACCCACCTGCATGCCATGTGCCTCCACAATGACCTCACCACACACCTCTGCAGTGGTCCTGATACATACCTCAGTGTTGGCCCAACTGCACACCTCCCTGGTGGCCCCGCCTCACATCTCCACTGTGGCCCTGCCACACACCTCCATAGTGGCCTAGCCCTGCACTTCTGTGGTGGCCCATCTGCACCTTTCCCAGGTGACACCACCGCATGCCTGTGTGGTGACCGTGCTGTGTGCCTCTGTGGTAGCTCTGCCACATGCCTTTGTGGTGGCCCTACCACACACCTCTGTGGTGGCCCCGCCATGCACTGCCATGGTGGCACTGCCACGCACCTCCATGTTGACCCTGCTATGCGCCTCCTTGGTGGCCTGGCCGCACACCTTTACAATGGCCCCACTGCCTGCTTCTGCGATGACCCTGCTGAGTGCCTTTGTGGTGGAAGCTTCACATGCCTCAGTGGTGGGCATGCCGTGTGCCTCCATGGTGATCTGGCTGTGTGCCTGTGTGGTGGCTCCACTGCACACCTCTGTAGTGACCCAGCTACGTATCTCCCAGGTGGCCCTTCTGCACACCTCTGTGGTGGCACTGCCATGTGCCTCAGCAGTGGCCTGGGTGAATGCCTTTCAGGTTGCCCTGCCATGCACCTACATGATGGCCCACGTACCTCCACAGCGTCCCTGCTGCAGGCCTCCATGGTGACTCTGCTGTGTGTCTCTGCATTGACCCTTCTGTGTACTTCCATGGTGGCCTCTTCACACACATATGTGGTTGCCCTGCTGCGAGCCTCCGTGGTGACTCACCATGATGCTTCCACAATGACCCCATTGCATGTCTCACAGTGGGCCCACCGCACTCCTCTATGGTGGCCTTGTTGTGGGCCTCTGTGGTGGCCCTGGTCACGCCTCCGTGATGGCCTTGTCTCACGCCACCATGGTGACCCACTACACACCTTTGCAGTGGCCCTGCCTCATACCTCCATGGTGGCCTGCCTGCATGCCTCACAAGCGGCTCTGTTGCACGCTTCCATGGTGACCCTGCCTCATGCCTCTGTGGTGGACACCCATAGCAGTAGAGTTCCAGTCACTGGGCCTGCACACCTCCACCGTGGCCCAGCTGTGTGCTTGCCAAGTGACTATCACATACCTCTGCACTGGTCCCGCCATGTTCCTCCATGGTTTCCCCACTGTGCACCTCTGTGGTGGCCCTGCTGCATGCCTTTGCAGTGGCCCTGCCATGTACCTCCTCCTCACCCATGGCCCTGCCTCAGGCTTCCATGGTGGCCCCGCCACGTGCCTCCTAGATGGCTCTAACATGTGCCTCCACAGCTGCCCCCTGGGCCTTTGTGGTGCCCCTGTCACAGGCCTCTGTGGTGGCCCCTCTGTGGGTCTTTGTGGTGGCTCCTCCTCACACCTCTGTGGTGGCCCTGCCGTGAACCTCTGTGGTGGACCCTCTATGCACCTTCATGGAGGTTCCACTGCGAGGCTCAGCGATGGCCCCTCATGTGCCTCCATGGTGGACCCACTCTGCGCCTTGCAGTGGTCATGCCGTGCAACTCCACAGTGGCCCTGCTGTTGGCCTCCATGGTGGTCTTGCCACATGCCTCTGTGGTGGCTTCTCCATGTGCCTCCACAATGGCCCATACATGCGCCTCTGCAGTGGCCCCACCTACACACCTTTGCATTGGCCCTGCTACATGACTCTGTGGTGTCCCCACCTTGTGCATTCATGGTGGCCTCACCACGTGTCTCCATGGTGGTCCCACAGCATGCCTCTTCAGTGGCCCTGCCACGTGCCTCTGTGGTGGCCCAGCCATGCACCTCCATAGTAGCACAGCCGCTACCTTCTATGGTTGCCTGGCCATGCACCTCTGAGGTGGCCCCTCCATGGGCCTCAGTGTGGTCCCACTGTGTGCCTCCACATTGGCTCTGCCACGTGCCTCTTTGATGGCTCCACTGCAAACTTCCAGAGTGGCCCCACTGCATGCTTCCTTGGTGGCCCCATTGTATGCCCCCATGGTGGCCCCACTGTGTGCCTCCATGGTCAGCCCACTATGTGCTTCCATGCTGACCTTTCCATATGCCTCCACGATAGCTCTTTCATGTGCCCTCACAGTGGCTCTGCTGTGCACTTCTATGGTGGCTCCACTGTGTGCCAGTATGGTGAGCTTGCTGCTTGCCTCCACAGTGAACCAGTCACGGGCCTATGAGTGGCCCCACTGTGGGCCTCCTTGATGGCTCTGCTGCATGCCACTGTGTGACTCCTCAATGGCTTTGCTGTGTGCCTCCATGATGACTCTGCCAGAGACTCTGCAGTGGCCCCACTGTGCACCTCTGTGGTAGCCCACTGTGTGCCTTGCAATGGCCCCACCAGGGGCCTCCACAGTGGACCCACAGGGCACCTGAGGGGAGGCTCTGCCATGGGCTTCCTCAGTGGCTCCATCACATGCCTCCACTGTGGCTCTGCCACAGACCTCTGTGGTGGGCCCACTGTTCACCTCTGCAGTGACCCTGACACTCAACTCTTTGTTGTCCTTTTGTGAGCCATGGCAGTGGCTCTGCAGCACGTCTCTGCAGTTGCCCCACTGTGTGCCTTTGTGGTGGCCTTGCTGTGCGCCTCCAAGGGTGCCCTGCCATGTACCTCTGTGGTGGCCCTGCCACACGTCTTCATGGTGAACTCACTATGTGCCTCCACTGTGGCCCTGCTGCATACCTCCACAGTGGCCTCACTGCATGCTTTTGCAGTGGCCCTGCCGTGTGCCTCCACTGTGGCTCTGCTGAGCACCTCTGCAATGGCCTGGTTGCATAGCTTCCCAGTTGGTCCTGGCACGTGCCTCCATGGTGGCCCTGTCATGCATTTCCACGTTGGCTTGGCTAGGTGCCTCCCATGTGACCCTGCTGCAAGCCTTCTTGGTAGCCCTACGATGGCCCCACCACACAATTCCACGGTGCCCCATCACATGCCTCTACAGTGGCCCTGCTGTGTACCTCCCTGGTGGTTAAGCTGCGAGTGTCTGCAGTTCCTGCCACCTGCCTCCACAATGGCCCCTATGTGCACCTTTGTGGTGGCCCCACAGCGGCCTCTGAGGTGGAACAGCTGTGTGCCTTTGCGGTGGACCCACCACGTGCCTCCACGATGGCCCCTCTGCATGCCTCTGCATGGATCCCGCTGTGCATCTCCACAGTGGCCCTACCTCATGATTCTGTGGTGGCCCCACCATGCGCCTTGGAGGTGGCCCTTCCATGGGCCTTCACAAAGGCCCTGACCCTGGCCTCCACAGAGACTCCACTGTAGGCCTCTGCAGTGGCTCTGCTGTGAGCCTCCGTACCGGTTTCACCCTGGGGCTAATTGGTGGCCCTGCTGTAGGTGGGGCCCCCGCAAGCCTCTGTGGTGGACCCACTGTGACCCTCGGTATTGGCCCTGCCTCATGCCTCAGTGGGGGCCCACCATGCATCATGCATCTCCTTGGTGGCCTGGCCATGTACCTCCACCATGGCCCAGCAGCAGGCCTTCCAGGTGGCCCTGGTGTGCCTCCGTGGTGGCCCCTCTGTGCGCCTCAGTGGTAGCTCTGCCTCACGCCTCCATGGTGGAACTCCCTCATGCACCTTTGTGGTGAACCCACTGTGCACCACTGTGGTGCTCCACTGTGAGCTTCCACAGTGGCTCAGTTGCATGCTTCTGCAGTGACCCACCATACAACTCCATGTTGGTCCCGCTGCTCGTCTCCATGGTGGCCCCACAGTGTGCCTTCATGGTGGCCCTACCACATGCCTTGGCGGTGGCCCCACTGCATGCTTCCACAGCGGCCCTGCCATGTGTTTCCATGATGACCTTGCCGCACGCCTCCTTGAGTGCCCCTCTGCAGTTGTCCCACCATGGGCCTCTGTGGTAGCCTCTCTGAGGACCCCCGTGGTGGCCCTGCTGTATGCTTCTGTGGTGGCCCCACCACCCTTGTCCACAGCGACCCCTCTGAGCATCTTTGCTGTGGCCCTGCCCCAAGCCTCCTCAGTGGACCTGCTGTGCACCTTTGTGGTGGACTCGTTGTGCACCTCCATGATAGACCCACTGTAGGTCTCTGTGGTGGTCTTGCCTTGTGCCTCCACAATGGCTCCTCCATGCACCTCTGCATGTCTACATGGTGGCCCCACCACACACCTCCATGGGAGTTTCACCATGCACCTCCTTAGTGGCCCCACCACACACCTCTGCAGTGGCCTCACTGCACTCCTCCTCAGTGGCTCCAATGTGTGCCTCTGTGGTTGCCCTGCTGTGGCCTTTGTGGTGGCCCTGAGTGGGCCTTAGTGGTGCTCTGCCACACGCGGACCTCCGTGGTGGTCTTGCTTTGTTCCTCTGTGATGGTCCTGCTGCGCACCTCTGTGGTGGCCCCTCCGAAGGCCCTTGTGGTGGCCCCGCTGAAAGCCTCCACAATGGCCTCACTGCATGCCTCTGCGATGGACCTGCCGTGTGCCTTTGCAATGGCCCCACTGCATGGCTCCCTGATGGTGCCACTGTGGGCCTCTGTGGTGGTGGTGCTGCACACCTCCACGGTGCACACCTCCTGCACACCTGCTGCACACCTCCACGGTGGCCCCTTTTTGTGCCTCCATGATGGCTCCTCCACGTGCCCCTGCCATAGCCCTGCTGTGTGCCTTTGTGGTGGACACACCTTGTACCTCTGCAGTGGCTCTACCATGTGCCTTCGTGATGGTATGCTGTGTGCCTCTGTGGTGGCCATGCTGTGCACCTTCACAATGGCCCTGCCATGAGCCTTCGTGGTGGCCCTGCCACATGCCTCTGCAGTGGCCCCAATTTGGGCCTTCACAGTGGCCCCTCTGTGCACTTCCACACTGGACCCTACGTGGGCCTCCACTGTGACCCCACCATGAGCCTCCACGTTGGCCTAATGGCACACCTCCAAGGTGGACCTGCTGTGCAAGTTTGTTATGGACTCACTGTGCACCTCTGCAGTGGACTCACTGCAAACCTTTGTGGTGGACCTGCCGCACACCTCAATGATGGCCCTGCCTCGTGCTTTGGCGGTGGCCCTGCTGTGCACCTTGATGGCCCCAATGCGTGCCTCTATGGTTGCCCTCATATGGGCCTCTGTAGACCCCTGTGGTCCTCTGTGGTGGCCCCTCCATGGACCTTTGTGGTGGCTCCACATCACACCTCCACTGTGGTCCTGCTGTCTGTCTTCATGGTGGCCCCTCTACATGCTTTTGTGGTGGCCCCACCACAAGGCTTTGCAACGGCCTCACCATGCACCTCCACAGTAGACCCACTGTGCAACTTGCAGTGGCCCTACCATGTACCTCCACAGTGGCCCCTCCACGTGCTTCCAAGATGGCCTCTCTGAGTACCCCTGCAGTGGCCCCACCATGCGCCTTTGTGGTGGCCAAGCCTTGCACCTCTGCAGTGGCCCACCCTGTGCCTCCACTGTATACCTTCACAATGGCCATGGTCCTCCACAATGGCCACAGTGTCCTGCCACAAACCTCCATAGTGGCCCTGCTGTAGGCCTTCACCGTGACCCTACCAGGGACCTCTGCACTAGTCCTGCCATGGGCCTCTGTGGTAGACCTGCCGTGGGCCTTGGCAGTGGACTCAAGGTGGCACCACTGCATACCTCAGTGCTGAACACGCCATACCTCAGTGCTGAACACGCAGCCAGGCCACCATACATCTCATCAGTGGCTGGGCTTTGTGCCTCTATGGTGGCCTGGCTGTGTGCTTCCCAGAAGGTTGCACTGTGCCCCTCCATGGTGGGTCTGCCACATGTCTTCATGGTGGCACTGCTGCACGCAACTGCGATGGCCCTGCTGCATGTCTCCAAGGTGGCTCCACCATACACCTCTGTGGTGGCTCCATCACATGTCTCCGTGGTGGCCTGGCTTTACAACTCTGTAGTGCCCCTACCATGGTCTTCCGTGGTAGTTCCATTGTGCACCTGCTGCATGTCTCCGAGATGGCCCCACCACACAACTCCACAGTGGATCTGCCATCACAGTGGTGATCCTTCCATGTGCCTCCTCAGTGGACCCACCACATGCTCCCATGGTGGCCCTACAACATGCCTCCTTGATGGTTTTAATGCATGTCTCTGCAGTTGCCCAGCTGCAGGCCTTTGCAGTAGCTCTGCCACAGGTCTCCGCAGTGGCCCCTCTGTGGGTCTCTGCCTTTGTTCCACCCCGTGCCTCCAGCGGCCCTGCCATGCACCGCCATGGTGGCCCCTCTGTGTGACTTCATGGTAGCTATGCTGTGAGCCTCTGCAATGGCTCCACCATGTGCCTCTGCAGTGGACCCATCATGTACCTTTGTGATGACCCTGGCATGTACCTCCTCAGTGGCCCTGCAGTGCACCTCTGCAATTGCCCCATTGTACTCTTTCCATGGTGGCCACACTGCATTCCTCAGTGGTTGCACCACCACATACCTCTGTAGTGACCCCACCATGCGCCTACACAATGGCCCCACCATGTGCCTTCTTAGTGACCCCACCATGTGCCTCCATGGTGACGCATCTGTGTGCCTCCAGAGTGGCCCCACCATGTGCCTCCACGATGACCCCGCCATTCATCTTCACAAGAGCCTGCAGCAGGCCTCTGTGGTAGCCTCACCAAGCACCTCCTCAGTGACCAGGTCATGTGCCACCACAATTGCTGTGTGCCTCTTAGGTGCCCTATTGTGTCCCTCTGCGGTGACTCTGCAGTGTGCATTCACAATGGCACTGCAAGTGCACACTGTGTGGTCATTGCAGTGGCCCTGCTGTGTGCCTCTGTGGTGGTCCCACTGTGCGCCTCCATGGTGGCCCCGCTGTGTGCCTCTGTCGTGGCCCTGCTGTGTGCATTCGCAATAGCCCCATTGTGCACCTCTTTCGTGACCCCACTGCAAGCATCCAAGGTGGCCCCTCTGCTGGCCTTCACAATGACCCCAACCCGGGCCTCAGCAGTGGCCCTGCTCAGGCCTCCATGTTGTCCCCGCCATGGGCCACCTCTGTAAACCTCTGTGTTCCTCCGCAGTGGCCTTGTTGCTTGCCTCCACGGTGGCCCTGCTGCATGCCTCCATGCTGGCCCCACTGCATGCCTCCTTGATGGCCGGGTCACACGCCTCCATAGTGGCCTAACTACATGCCTACTAGGTGGCCTTGCTATGCTTCTCCATGGTGGTTTTGCCACATGCCTCCTCAGTGGCACTACCACACCTGTTGCATGCCTACCACAGTGGTCCTGTTGCATGCCTTTGTGGTGGCCCTGCCCTGTGCCTTCACAGTGGCCCTGCCATGCACTTCCAGAGTGACCTGGCCATGCACCTTTGCTGTGGCCCTGCTGCTGGCTTCTGTGGTTATCCCACATGTGCCTCCCTGGTGGACCTGCCACACACCTCCGTCATGGTCCTGCCGCACATCTCTGTGGTAGATCTGCTGCACGCCTCTGCAGTGGATCCACTGTGCACCTCCATGGTGGCCCTGCCACATGCTTTTGCAGTGGCCCCGTCATGTGCCTCCTCAGTGGCCCTTCTGTGTGCCACTGCAATTGCTCTGTCACATACCTCAGCAATTGCCTCGTCACGTACCTCTGTGGTGGCCTCACTGTTCACCTCTGTGGTGGTCCCGCCACATGCCTCCACAATGGCCTTACCTTGCATCTCCTCAGTGACCCTGCCACATGCATCTGAGGAGGCCCCTCCATGGGTCACAGCAAACACCTTGACCCAAGCCTTACCAGTGTCCCTGCCAGGAGTCTCTGCAGTGTACCTGCTCCCTTCCTCCATGTTGGCCCCGCTGCACACTCCTGTGATGATCTCACTGTGTGCCTTCTCAGTGGCCCAGCCACATGCCTCTGCAGTGGCTCAGCAGCACATCTCCTAGGTGACTCCACTGTACACTGTACACCTCTGTGGTAGCCCTGCTGTGCGCCTCCTCAGTGGCCCCGATGCCTGCTGTGATTGCCCCCTGCTGGCCTTTGCTGTGGCCTTGCTGTGTGCCTCTGCGGTGGCCCTTTCGTGGTCCTTTGTGGTGGCTTGGCCTCATGGCTCCATGGTGGCCCTGTTGCACACCTCCACAGTGGTCCCTCTGTGTGGCTTCATGGTGGTCCCGCCATGAGGCTCTACAATGGCCCTGCTATGCGCCTTGGCAGTGGACCCTCTGTGTACCTCTGCAGTGGCCTTGCAACATGCCTCCACATTGGCCCCACCATGGGCCTCCATGGTGGTCCTTTCCCACACCCTCACAATGGCCCTTCCACGTGCCCCTTCAGTGGCCCCGCCATGTGCCCTTGCAGTGGTCCCACCGTGTGCCTCTGTGGTGGCCTCAATGTGTGCCTCTGTAGTGGCCCTGCCATGCACCTGTGTGGGGGCCCTGTTGCGTGCCTTCACCATGGCCCTGCCACAGTGAGGCCTATGTGGTTGCCTTGCCATGGGCTTTTGTGGTGGGCCCACCGTGCCTCTCTGCAGGGACCTCACCGCGTGCCTTCAGTGTAACCCCGCTGCGCGCCTCAGCACTGGCCTCTCCATGTGCCTCCTTGGCGGTCATTCCGTGCGCCTCTGCGGTGGCCCGGCGGAGTGCCGCCCAGGGTGCCCTGCTATGCCCCTCTACAGTGGCTTTGACACACATCTCTGTGGTGGCACTGCCACACGCATCCGTGATTGCCCTCCCACGCACCTCCAAGGTAGACCCACCACAATTCTCCATAGTGGCCCCACTGTGGACCTCCATGGTGGCTCGGCCATGTGCCCCTGTCATGGCCCTGCTGAAATCTTCTTTGGTGGTCTCAGTGCGTGTCTCTGAGGTGACCTGCTGCATGCCTCCACAGTGGCCCTGCCACACACCTTTGCAATGGATCTACTGCACACCTTCTTGGTGGACCTGCCATGCACCTCTGCAGTGGCCTTACCCCATGCCTCCATAGTGGTCGTGCCACATGCCTTCTCAGTGGCCCTACTGCATACCTCTGTGGTGGCTCTGCCACACACCGCTATGGCCCAACATGTGCCTCTGTGGTTTCCCAGCTGTGGACCTTTGTGGTGGCACCACAGTGGGCCTTTGGAGTGGCCCCTCAGTGGGCCTCCACAGCTGCCCTGTCTCATGCCTCTGTGATGGCCCTGACGTGCACCTCTGCTGTGGCCCCTCCCCACACCTCTATGGCAGCCCATTTGCATGCCTCCATGATGGCCCTTCCACACATCCCTGTAGTGGCTGCCATGTGCCTCTGCTATGTCCCCACTGCATGACTTTGCAATGACTCTGCTGCAGGCCTCCATGGTGGCCCTGCCTCGTGCCTCCACAGTGACCCTGCTGTGTGCCTGTGTGGTGGTCACTCCATGCACCTTCTTGGTGACCCCACCATGAGCATCCACAGTGACTCCACTGCACGCCTCTGTTGTGGACCTGCTGCGCACCTTTGCAGTGGCTCCACTGCATGCCTCCACGGTGGTCCCACCATGGGTCTCCACGGTATCCCCTCCATGATCCGTGCTGTTCCCTCTGCGCACTTCCACAATGGCCCCTTCACATATCCCCACAGTGGCCTCACTGTCCCCCTTTGCGATGGAACTGCCATGTTCCTCCATAGTGACCCTAGTGCACCTCTGCAGTGGCCCCACCATATGCCACCATGGTCCTACTACACCCCTCCTTGGTGGCCTGACCGTGCACCTTCACATTTGCCTAGCATCTCACCTCCCAGTTGGCCCTGCCACGTGCCTCTGTGGTGGCCCTGCCATGCACCTCCACAGTGGCCCAACTGCATGCCTTTGCAGTGACGCTACCATGTGCCTCTGTGGAGTATGTGCCACACACATCTGTGATGGCTCTGTCGTATGCTTCTGCAGTGACACAGCCACACACCTCCATGGTGGATTCGCCATGGGCATTTGCAGTGGACCTACCATGCGCCTCCGTAGCCGGCCCCATTATGGTCCTCTGCAGTGGCTCTGCCATGCTTATTAGAAGTGGCCCCACCGCACACTTCTACTGGCCTCACTGTGTGCCTCGGTGGTGGCCCTGCTATTTGCCTCTAGGGTAGCTCTGCTGCATGCCTCTGAGGTGGCTCTGCCACATGCCTCTGTGGTGGCCCTGCTGCTCACCTCTTGGTGTCCCCATCATGTACCTCCACAGTAGCCCCACCTTGTGCCTCCTTGGTTGCTAGGCCTCATGCCTCTGCATGTCCTGGCTGTGTGCCTTCCAGGTGGCCTCACTGTTCACCTCTGCGGTGGTTCCACCACACACCTCCACAGTAGTACTGCTGCTTGCATTCACGGTGACTCCCCTGTGCATCTCCACGTTGATCCTGCCACATGCCTCCATGGTGGTCAGGTTGCATGCCTGCATGGTAGCCCTGCTGTGGGCCTCCACGGTGGTCCTGCCACATGTCTCTGTGGTGTGACCCACCATGCTCCTCTGTGCTGGGCCCGCCATGCACCTCTGCAGTGGACCTGCCACATACCTTTGCAGTGAACCTGTTGTTGCCCTGCCACACTCTTCCACAGTGGCCCCATGTTCCTCCATGGTGGCCCTGCTGCACGCCTCTACAGTGAACTTGTTGCATGGCTCTGCAATGGTGCTGCTACATACCTCTTTGGGGCAGTGGCCCAGCTGCTCCCTTCCACAGTGGTATGACCGTTTGCCTTCCAGGTGACCCTGCTACAAGCGTCTGCAGTGGCCCCGTTGCACAACTCTAAGCTGGACCAGTCATGCACCTCTCAGCTGGCCCTGCCACATGTCTCCACATTGGCTCTGCCGTGGGCCTCTATGGTGGTCCTGCCACGGGCCTCCACAGTGACCCTGCTGCATGACTCAGTGGTGTGCCTGCTACATGCCTTTTCAGTGGCCCTGCTCTCTCTCCACAGTGGTCCCACCTCATGCCTCTGCAGTGGTCCAGCTGTGCTCTTCCACAGTGACCCCCAGCATGCCTCCTCAGTGGCCCTGCCGTGAGCTTCTGCAGTGGTCCCACCAGATGCCTCTGTGGTTGCCCTGCTATGGGCCTCTGCAGTGGCCCTGCCACATGCCTTCATGAGCCTTCACAATGGCCCTGACCTGGGCCTCAGTGGTGGTCTCACTGTGGGCCTCTGTGGTGGACCTGCTGTTTCCTTCCACGTTGGCCCCACTGCACACCTTCACAGTGACCTGGCCATGTGCCTCCTCTGTGGCTCAGCTATGTGCCTCCATGTTGGCCTGGCCACCCGCCTCATCTGTTGCATGCTTCCATGGTGGCCCCACCTTGTGCCTCTGCATTGGCCCTGCTGTGCGCCTCCACTGTCACCCTGCCACATGCCTCTGTAGTGGCCCCACTGTGTGCCTTTTTGATGGCCTTGACATGTGCTATTATGTTTGCTCTGCCACATGCCTTTGCAGTGGCCCCACTGTGGGCCTCTGCAATGGCCCCTCTGCAGGCTTCCATGGTGGCCCCTCCATAGGTCTTTTTGGTGACCCCACTTCATGCCTCCTTGATGGTCCTGACACACACCTCCTTGGTGGCTCCTCTGTGTGCATTCATGGTGACTTTCTGTGAGGCTCTGCGATGGCGTCGCCACATGCCTCAGAGATGCACTAGTTGTGTGCTTTACAGTGGCCGTATTGTGAGCCTTACAGTGGCTCTACCATACACCTCTACATTAGCTCCTCCACGTGCCTCCATGATGGCCCCTCAGTGTGCCCTTGCAATTGCCCTGGCATGTGCCTTTGTGATGACCCCATCACATGACTTCACAGTGGGCCAGTCGTGTGCCTCTGTGGTCACCCTATCATACACCTCCATGGCGGCCCCCCTGTGTGCCTTCACAATGGCCCTGCCATGGGCTTCTATGGTGGCCCCACCATGGGTTTCCTTGGTGGCCCCACTGCTGGCCTCTGTGGTAGCCTTGCAGAGTGCCTCCAAAGTGACCCTGCCACACACGTCAGTGCTAGCCCCATCACATGCCTCCACAGTGGCCCAACTGCATGCCTCCTGGGGTGACTTTGCTGTGCACCTCCACAGTGGCACAACCATTTGTGTCCATGGTGGTCCTACCACATGCCTCCAAGGTGGCCCTTTCACACACCTTTACTGTGGCCCTGCTGCCTGCCTCTGTGATGGCCCCACCATGGGTTTCCGTAGTGGCCGCAGCACATGCCTCCACAGTAGTCCCTCTGCTTCTCCATGATGGCCTTTCCATGTGCCCCAATGGTGGCCCTGCCATGTGCCTTTGTGGTGGCTTGCCATGCACCTCCATGGTGGCTTTGCTGTGTGTCTCAGTGGTAGCCCTGATGTGCACCTCTGCAGTGGCTCTGCTGTATGCCTTTGCAATGGCCACACCATGGGCCTCTGCAGTAGCACTGCTGTGAACCTCCATGGTGGCCCAGTCATGGGCTTCTGTGGTGGCTCTGCCATGGGCCTCTGTGGTGGCTCTGTCACCAGCCTCTGTGGTGGACCCGCTGTGCTCCTCCACAGTGGCCTTGCCACATGACTCCATGGTGGCCCTGCTGCATGCCTCTGTGTTGGACCCACTGTGCACCTCCTCAGTGATCAGGCTGTGTGCTTCCCTGGTTGCCCAGCTGCACGCCTCCCAGGTGGCTCTGCTGTGCCCCTCTACAGTGTCTCCACCATGTGCCTCCACAGTGAAACTGCCATGCACATCCTCAGTGGTGCAGCTGAGTGCTTCTGTGGTGGCCCTGCCATGCTCTCCAAGGTGACTCCTTCTCAATGCCCCGACCAGGGTCTCTGCTGTGGCCCCATTGTAGGTCTCAGCTCCAGCCCCACCACAGGTCTCTGTGGTGGACATGCCATGTCCCTTTGTGTTGGCCTCACCACGCACCTCAGTGGTGACCCTCCCATGTGCTACCTCTGTAGCCTGGCAGCTTACCTCCCAGGTGGACTCACCACGTGCTTTTGTGATGGCCCCACCATGCACCTCCATGGTGGCCTCAATACTTGCCTCCACAGTGATCCAGCCATGTGCCTCCACAGGGTACCCACCATGCACTTCCATGGTGGTCCCGCCACACACCTCTTTGGTGGCCTTGCCACGTGTTTCTGCAGTTGCCCCGCCATGAGCCTCCATGGTAGCCCTGCTATGGGCCTCCATGATGGCCCCTCAACACACTTCTACGGTGGCCCCACTGCATACCTCTGAGGTTGACCCACTGCGTGTCTTCACAGTGGCCCCGCCACATGCCTCCACAGTGGCCCTATCATGTGCCTTCTTGGTGGTCCCACTGCATGCCTCCATGGTGGCCCTGCCGTGTGCCTCCTTGGTGGCCCAGCTGGGCACCTTTGCAATCACCCCACCATATTCCTCAGCAATGGCCCCGCTGCATGTCTCTGTGGTGACCCTGCCACATGCCTTCACAATGACCCTGCCATGTGCCTCCTCAGTGACCCCTCTGTGCACATCCAAAGTGGCCCTTTTGCAGGCCCATGCAATGGCCCAGATCCAAGCCTCAGCTGTGGCTCTGCCATGGGCATCTGCGGTGGTCCCACCATGTGCCTCCTCAGTGACCCATCTGGATGCCTCCATGGTGGCCTGGCAACGTGCCTCCACAGTGGTTCTACCGCATGCTTCCATTGTGGTTCCACTAGGTGCCTCTGTGGGTGCCCTGCTGCATGCTTCCATGGTGGACTCACTGCGCACCTCCACAGTGGCCCTGCTGTGTGCCTCCATGCTGGTCCCTGCCTTGTGCCTCTATGGTGGCCCCAGCATGAGCCTTCATGGCCTGGCCACACACCTTCAGGTGGTCACTTTGCATGAGTCTGTGGTGGCCCTGTTGTGTGCCTCCAAGCTGGACGGGTCACGTGCCTCCATGATGGCCCTGCTGCACATCTCAGCAGTGGCCCTATGGTGTGCCTCTGTGGTGGCCCTGTTGTGCCTCTGTTGTGGTACTTACACGTGCCTCCGTGGTCACCCTGCCACACCCTCTTGCAGTGACCCTGCTGTGCGCTTCTGTGGTGGCCCAACCATGTGGCCCTCCTCACACCTCCGCAGTGTACCTCCATCTTGGGTCTGCCATGCACCTCCACGGTGGTCTTGCCATGTGCCTCCACTGTGGCCCCACTGTGTGCCTTCATGGTGGCCCCACTCTGCACCTCCTCAGTGGTACCATTGGGTGCCTCCGTGGTAGCCCCCCATGGGCCTCTGCAGTGGCCTTGCCACAAGCTGTAGTGGCACCTCCTTGGGTCTCCACAGTGGACATGCCACGTGCCTCCACAATGGCCCTGCTGTACACCTCTGTGGTGGCCACACAGTGTACCTCCTTTATGACTCTTATGCATTACCTCCGTGGTTGCCCTGCCGCAGGCCTTTGTGGTGGCCCTGCATGGGCCTCCATAGTAGCCACTCAGTGCTCCTCCTTGGTAGCCTCACCTCACACCTGCGTGGTAGCCCTGCCACATGCTGTCATGGTGGCCCCTCAATGCTCCTTCATGTAGGCCCTGCTGCAAGCCTTCAAAATGGCACTGTCACGCACTTCCGTGGTGGACCTGCCATTCACCTTTGTGGTGGCCCTGCCACTTGGCTCTGCTGCGGCCGCACCACAAGACTTTGTGGTGGCCCCACCATGTACCTTAGTGTTGACGCCTTTGGGCGCCTCAGTGGTGGCCCGGCTGTGGGCCTCCAAAGTGGCCCCACTGTGCACCTCCATAGTGGCTCTGCTGTGCATCTCTGTGGTGGTCCCTCTGTGTGCCTCTGCATTGACCCTGCCGTGTGCTTTTGTGGTGGCCCTGCTGCATGCCTCCACCATGGCCCTGCCATGTGCTTCCACAAGGCCCTAGTATATGCCTTTGTGGTGGCCTTGCCACAGATCTCCACGATGGCCCCACTGTGTACCTCCATTGTGGCCCCACCACATGCCTCTGCATTGGCCCCTCCTTGTGCCTCTGCAGTGGTGCTGCCATGTGACTCCATGATGGCCCTGCTATCTGGCACCTCCAAGGTGACTCCTCAGTGGGCTTTTGCAAGACACTGACCTGGGTCTCCTCAAAGACACTGCCATGGGCTGCCATGGTGGTCCCACTAGGGGCTTCAGTGGTGGATTCACTGGGGGTCTCTGCAGTGAACCCACTGTGTCCCTTTGGATTGGCCCCACCACATGGCTCCATGGCCACCCTACTGCGTGCCTCCTTGGTGGTCTGGCAGTGCGCCTCTACCATGGCCTGTCAGTACACTTCCTAGGTGGCCCTGCCACATGCCTCCATGGTGGCTCCTCCACATGACTCCTCAGTTACCCCACCATGTGCCTCTCCATTGGCCCCACTGCACACCTCCATGGTGGTCCCATCACATGCCTCCATGGGGGCTTCACTGTGTGCTTCCTTGGTGGCCCCTATGTGTGCCTCTATGGTTGCCCCACCACAGGCTTTAGTGGGGCCTCTGCTGTAGGTCTCTGTAATGGTCCCTTCATAGGCCTCCATGTTGGCCCTGCCTTGCACCTCTGTGGTGGCCATGCCACACCCTCCATGGTGGTCCCTTCACCTACCACACCCTTCATGGTGGCCCAACTGTGAACCTTTGCAATGTCCCCACTATGTACTTCCAAGGTGGAACCGCTGTGCACCTTTGCGGTGGCCCTACCACACACCTCCATGTTGGCCCCTCTGCGTGCCTCCATGGTGGCCCCTCCATGTGCCCCCACAGTGGTCCTGTCATGTGCCTTTGCAATGGCCACACTGTGTGCCTCCAGGGTGGTCCCACTGTGTACCTCTGTGGTTGTCCTGCCATGCACCTCTGCAGTGGTCCTGCTGCATGCCTTTGCAATGTTCTTGCCATGGACCTCCATGGTGGTCCTGCCATGGGTGTCTGTGGTGGCTCCGCTGTGCCCCTCTGCAGTGGCCTTGCCACATGACTTCACAGTGGCTCTGCCACACACCCATGCTGGCCCTGCCTCAGTGGCCAGGTCGTGTGCCTCCATGTGGCTCAGTTGAGTGCCTAGCAGGAAGCCCCACTGTGTCCTCCATGGTGGCTCTGCCATACACCTCCGTGGTGGTACTACCATGAGTGTTGGTGGTGGCCCGGCTGCATGCCTCCACAGTGGCCCTGCCATGCACCTCTGTGATGGCCCTGCTATGCACCTATGTGGTGGCCCCACCATGGATGGTGGTACCACGACTTGAATCCACTGTGGACCTCCCGCATGCCTCTGTGGTGGCCCCACCATGTTCCTCTGTGGTGGACCGACTGTGTGCCTCCATGATGGACATGCTGCGTGCTTTTGTGGTGGACATGCCACGCATCTCTATGGTGGCCCTACTGCATGCCTCTTTGATGGCCCTGCTACGAGCCTCCAGAATGGTCCCACCATGTGCCTCCCCAGTGGACCTGCTGTGTGCCTTTGCAGTGGCCTCACCATGTGCCTCCATGGTGGCCTTGCCATGGGTCTCCATGGTGGCCCTATTTTGTGCCTTTGTGGTGGCCCCTCTGCACGCCTCTGTCATGGTCCCACTGCATGCCCCTGCAGCGGCCCCTCTGTGCGCCTTTGTGGTGGCACTGCCCCACACTGCCATGGCGGCCCCACTATGTGCCTACTTGTTGGGCTGGCCATGTGCCTCTATGGTTACCTGGCAGCTAGCCTCCCAGGTGGCCCTGCCACACACCTTTGCAGTGGCTCCACTGTGTGCCTTCACAGTGGCACTGCCATATGCCTCTCTGGTGGCCTTGCCATGTGCCTCTGTGGAGTACCTGCCATGTACCTCCTCCGTGGCCCTGCCACGTGCTTCTGTGGTGGCCCCACCACCCACCCCTGGGGTGTACCTTCCATGTGCCTTCACAGTGGCCTCGCAGCAAGCTTTTGTGGTGGTATAGCTGTGACCCTCCATGGTGGACCCACCATGGGCCTTTGCAGTGGACCTGCCATGCACCTCTGTGATGATCCTACCTTGGTCATTTGCAGTGGCTCTGCCACGCACCTCTGTGATGGTCCTGCCACATACCTCTGCAGCCCTAATGCATGCTTCCATGATTGCCCCACCAAGGGCCTTTGCAGTGACCCTGTGGCGGGCCTCAGTGGTGCCCCTCCATGGGCCTCTGCAGTGGTCCCACCTTGTGCCACCATGGTGGCCCTGCCACCTGCTTCCACTGTAGCCCATCCATGCACCTTTGTGGTGGCCCCGCGGGGAACCTCGGCAATGGCCTTTCTGCATGCCTCAGTGGTGGACCTGCCATGCACCTTTGTGGTGGCCCCACCTTGGGCTTCCACGGTGACCCTGCTGCACACCTCTCCAGTGGCCCCTTTGCATGACTCCATGATGGCCTCTCTGTATGCCACCGCAGTGGCCCTGCCACGCACCTTTGCAGTGAACTTGTTGTGCCCCATTGTGGTAGATTTACTATGCTCCTTCACAATGGTCCTGCTGTGGGCCTCTGTGGTGGTCCCACCATGCAACTTTGCTGCACCAAAGGCCCCCAAGGTGGACCGGCCATGCCACTCCATGGTGGCCTCACTGCATGCTGGCCTCACTGCATTGCCTTCACAGTGGCCCTGCCACACACCTCCATTCTGGTCCCACCACACACCTCCTCGGTGACCAGGTTACATTCCTCCATGGTGGCCTGGCTGGATGCCTCCCAGGTGGCCTCACCATGTGCCTCTTCAGTGGCCCCTCCATTTGACTCCATGATTTTCCCTCCAGTGGGCCTCCATGATGGCTCCAACATGGGACTTTGCAGAGGCCCTCCATGGGCCTCGGTGATGGACCCACCGTGCACCTCCATGGTGGCTCTGCCACCCACCTAAAGCCATGCACCTGTGTGGTGGCCCTGCTATGTGTCTCCATGATGGACCCAACATGCACCTTTGCAGTGAACCTGTGCATGCCTCCATGATAGCCCCACTGCAGGTCTCTGTGGTGGTTTAGCCACTTGTCTCCATGGTGGCCCCTCCATGTGCCTCTGCAATGACGCCTCCATTCATCTTCACATTGGCCCTGCTGCACACCTCCATGGTGACCCTGCAGCACACCTCTGCATTGACCCCACCATGTGCCTTTACAATGGCTCTGCCATGTGACTCTGCAGTGGCCCTGCCATTCACCTCTGAGGTGGCCCCTCATGGACCTTTGCAATAGTCCCAACATGGGCCTCTTCAGGGGCCCCACCATGGGTCTCCATGGTAGCCCTGTTGTGGGCCTCCACGGTGGCCCCACTGTGGGCCTCAGCAGTGGCCCTGACGTGGACCGCTGCAGTGGACCCAATGTGACCCTCTGTGTTGGCCCCACTGCACACCTCTGCATTGGCCCTGTCACATACCTACTCAGTGGCCTTGTTGCATGCATCTGTGGTAGCCTGGCAGTGTGCCTCTCAGGTGGACCTTGTACACCTCTGCGGGGTCCTGCTGTGCGCCTCCAAAGTGGCCTCTCTGTGTACCTCCACAGTGGCCCCACCATGTTTTCATGTTTTCATGGAGTAACTGTCATGTGGCCCTGCTACATGCCTTCATGGTGGTCCTGCTACATGCCTTCATGGTTGTCCTGCTATATACCTTTGTAGTGGCTAGGCTGGGTGCCTCCCAGGTGACCTCACTACACTCCTCTGCAGTGGCCCTGCTGCATGCCTCTGTGGTGGCCCTGCCATGCAATTCCATGGTGGCCAAGCCGTGCTCCTCTGTGGTGGTCCCACTATGTGCCTTCACTGTCACCCAGCTCCATGCTTCTGCAGCAGCCCTGCTGCATGACTCCGCATTGGCCCTGCCACTCGCCTCTGTGGTGGCCCCACAAGTGTGCCTCCATGGTGGCCCCACCATGTGCCTCCATTGCCCTACCGCATGCCTTTGTGGTGGCCCCTCTGTGGACATTTGCAGTAGCACTGTCCTTTTGTGACTCCGTGGTTGCCCCACTGCAAGCATGTGTGGTGAATCCACCACGTGCCTTGTGGTGGCCCCTCTCTGTACCTCCGTGGTGGATCTGCCACAAGCCTCCAAAATGACCCTTCCCTGCACCTCTGCGGTGGCCCTGCTGCATGCCTCCATGGTGGCTTCACCACATGCCTCTTTGGTGGTCCTGCTACACACCTCTGTGCCCTGCTGGGTGCCTCCATGGTGACCCCGCTGCACACCTCTGAGGTGCCCCAGCCATGTGCCTCTGTGATGACTCTGCTGTTACCTTCCACAGTGGTCTGACTGTGTGCCTCTGAGGTGACCCTACTACATGCCTCTACGGTGGCTCTGTTGTGCTCCTCATGCTGGACTGGTCATGTACCTCATAGATCGCCATGCTGCACACCTCCACTCTGGCCCCACCACATCCCTCCTCAGTGACTGGGCTGCACACCTCCATGGTGGTCTGGCTGTGTGCCTCCCAGGGGGCCCTGCTGTGCCCCTTTCTGGTGACTCTGCTGTGCACCTCCATGGCGGCTTGCCACAGGCATCCACAGTGGACCTGCTCCAGGCCTCCTTGGTGGCCCCACTGCACACCTTCACAGCTGACCGCCATGTGCCTCCAACATGGTCCAGCCACGTGCTTCCGTGGTGGCCCTGCCGTGAGCATCCATGGCGGCCCCTCTGCGGTGGACCCACCACATGCCTCTGCGGTGGACCCACCACCTGCCTCTGCGGTGGACCTGATATACACTTCGCTGTGGGCCCACTGCAGGCCTCCATGGTGGCCCAGCTGCACACCTCCATAGTAGCCCACTATGGGCCTCTGTGGTGGTCTTACCATGGGCCTCAGCAGTGGCCCCACCATGGGGCTCTGTGGTGGACCTGCCGTGTCCCTCTATATTGGTCCCACCACACTCCTCTGCAGTAACCCTACCACATGTCTCCTTGGTGCCCCAGCAGCAAACCTCTAGGGTGGTCCAACAGAGATTCTCCCAGGTGGGCCTGCCACACACCTCTGTGGTGGGGCTGCCATGTACCTCCACAGTGGCCCCACTAAGCACCTCTGTGATGGTCCTGCCGTGCGCCTCCAGGGAGTACACACTACATGCCTCCACAGTGGCCCTGCCACACACCTCTGTGGGGCCCAGCCACATGCCCCTGCCGTCGCCCCACTGCACGCTCTGCAGTGGCCCCGCCCTGTGGCTCCACGGTTGCTCTGCCACACTCCTCTTTGATGGCCCAATGTGTGCCTCTGCAGTTGCCCTGTTGCTGGGCTTTGCAGTGGCCCTGCCATGCCCCTCTGTGGCGGCCCTGCTGCATGCCTCCCCAGCGACTCCATTATGCACCTCCATGGTGGCCTCCACAGTGGTCCAGTCGTGTTTCCACAGTGGCACTGCAGTGTACCTCTGTGGTAGCCCTGCAACATACCTTCACTATGGCCCTCGTGAGCCTTTGTGGTGTCCCTGCCATACATCTCTGCAGTGGTCCCGTGTGTCTCCATGATGGCTCCTCCATGTGTCTCTGTGTTGGCCTTGCGGCATGCCTCTGTGCTGGCCCTACCTCATGCCTCCACACTGACCCCGCCGCATGCCTCCACAGTGGCCTAGCTGTGTGATTTGGTGGCGGCCCTGCCATGTGCCTCCAAGGTGCTGCTTCATGGACCTTCTCAACGGCTTTGACCTGGGCCTCCATGGAGGCCACACCACAGCAGGACCACTGTGGTCCTGCCACAGGCCTCTGCAGTGGCACTGCAGTGGGCCTCAGTTTTGGCCCTGCCATGGGCCTCTGCAGTGGGCCTGCTGTGTCCCTTTGTGTTGGCCTGACTGAATGCCTCTGCAGTGGCCCTGCTGTGTGCATCCTCAGTGGCCCAATTTCACACGTCCCCAGTGGCCTCAGTGTGCCTCCGTGGTAACCCAGCCATGTGCTTCTGTGGTGGCCTGGCCACTTCCTTCCATAGTGGCCTGGCTGCATGCCTCCCAGGTGGCCCTGCCTTGTGACACTGCAGTGGCCATGTTGTATGCTACCATGCTGGACCAGCCGTGCACCTCGCAGGTTGCCTTGCTGCATGTCTCCGTGATGGCCCCATCGCAGACCTCTGCAGTGGCCCCACCACATGCCACTGCAGTGGTTCTGCTGTGTGCCTCTGACAGCTCCACCACATGCCTCCAGGTGGCCCTGCTTTTCACCTCCACTGTGGCCCCACCACGTGCTTCAGCATTGGTCCCACCATGTGCCTCCATGGTGGCCCTGCTGTGGGCCTCCATGGCGGCCCCGTAGCACACTTTTGCTGTGGCCCTGCCATGAGACTCTGCAGTGGAGCCACCACACATCTCCATGGTGGCCTCCCTGTGGGTCCCGGGGCCACCAGGGAGGTGTGCAACAGGGCCAACAGAGGAGTGCCATTGGGCCACTGAGGATGCACACAGCAGAGCCAGCGCATGGTGTGTCTTTGTGGTGGCCCCACCACATGCCTCTGCATTGACCCTGCCACATGTCTCTGCAGTGGCTCTGACTTGCAACTCCATGGTGACCATGCCATCTACCTCCAGGTGACCCCGGTGTGCTTCCACCGTGGCTCTGCCATGTGCTTCTAAGTGGTCCTTCTGTATGCCTCCATGGTGGCCCTGCCACGTCCCTTTGTGGAGTTCACACCACGCACCTCTGTGGTGGCCCAGCCACATGTTTCCTCAGTTGCCCCACCATGCACCTCCATGGTGGCCTGGCTGGGTGCATCCCAAGTGGCCCTGTCTCATGCCTCGGTGGTGGTCCCACCATGCACCTCAGTAGTGGCCCTGCCAAGCAACTTCGTTGTGGCCCTGCTGTACTACTCTTTGGTGCCTCCACTGCGTGCCTCCATGGTTGCCCACCTGTGTGCTTCCATTGTGGCCCCACTATGTGCCTTTGTGGTGGTCCCGCCAAGTGCATCTACAGTGGTCCTGCTACACTCTTCTGTGGTGTTCCCATCACACAACTCCTCAGTGGCTCCTCTGCATGACTACATGTTTGCCCCACTGCAAGCATGCTCAGTGGCCCCACCACAGGCTTCTGCATTAGCCCCTCCACAGGTCTCCACAGTGGCACTGCCACGTGCCTCTGCTTTGCCACATACCACCTGCAACTACTGTGTCCCCTCCATGTGTCTTCACAGGGTCCCCACTGTGAACCTCCACAGTGAACCTGTTGTGTGCCTTTGTGGTGGACCTGTCATGCACCTCCATGATAGCTCTGCTGCAGGCCTCTGTGGTAGCACTATTGCATGCCTCCATGATGGCCCCTCTGAACACCTCCACAGTGGTCCTGTTGTATGCCTCCACAGCGGCCCTGCTGCATGCCTTCATGGTGGCTGTACTGTGCACCTCAGTGGTAGCCACATTGTGCCCTTCTGTAGTGCCTCCATGGTGGCCCCATCACATGCCTCCTCTGTGACACTGCCATGTTCCTCTGCAGTGCCCTAGCTGTGCACCTCTGTGGTGGCCCTACCACTACCTTCCACTGTGGCCTGGCTGCATACCTCCCAGGTGGCCCTGTTGTGCACCTGCTCGGTGGCTGGGTTGCATGCCTACACATGTTCTGGCTGCATGCCTCTCAGGTGGCTCTGTCATGTAATTCTGCAGTAACAGTGCCACGTGTATCTGTAGTAGCCCTGCTGCATGCCTCTAAGGTGGCCCCACCATGTGCCTTTGCAGTGGTCCCATCATGGTGGTCTGGCTGCGCATCTACACAGTGGCCCCACAGCAGACTTCCACAGTGGTTCCACCATGCACCTCCACTGTGGACCTGCCACACACCTCAGTGGTAGCTCCTCCATGCACCTCTGTGGTGGACATACCATGTAACTCTGCAGTGGACACACTGCACCTCTAGGAGTCCCTGCTGCATGTCTCCACAGTGGCCCCTCTGTATACCTTCACGGTGGCACTGCTGCATGTCTCCTCTGTGACCCTGCTGGGCACCTCTGCAGTGCCCTAGCTGTGTGCCTCTGCAGTGGCCCTGCTGCTACCTTCCAAGTGACCTGGCCATGTGGCTTTCAGGTAGTCCTGCTGCATGCCTCTGCAGTGGCCTTGCTGTGGGCCTCCACGATGGCCCCCCTGTGTGCCCCTGCAGTGGCTCTGCCATGTGCCTTTGTGGTGGACCTGCCACGAGTCTTCACAGTGGTCCCACCATGCACCTCTGCAGTGGCCCCACCAGGTGTCTCTGTGGTGGCCATACTGTGTGCTTTCACAACAGCCCCACTGCAGGCTTCTGTGGTGGCCCTGTAGTGCTCCATGTGGCTCCAACTCAGTTCTTCATGGTGGCCCCCACACACTTTCACGGTGGCCTCACCATGTGCCTTTGTGATGGACCCTCTGTGGGTCTCTGCTGTGGCCCTGCTGCAAGCCTCCACAGGGGCCCAGTGATGTGCCTCCATAGTGGACCTATCATGTGCCTTTACAGTGGACCCACCATGTGTTTTTGTTGTGGCCCCACCATGTGCCTCTGTGATGGCCCTGCTGTGAGCCTCTGTGGTGGCCCTGCCCTGGGCCTCCACAGTGGCCCCGCCATTAACCTCCATGGTGGCCCCACCATCTGCCTCCTCAATAGCCCCGATGCATGCTTCTGCAGTTGCCCTCCCCCATGGGCCTTTGCAATGGACTTGTCTTGGGTCTCTGTGGTAGTCTTTCTGTGGCACTTTGTGGTGGCTCTGCCTTGTGCCTCTGCTGTGTCCCTGCCATGCATCTCTGCAGTGGACCTTCCATGTGCCTTCATGGTGGTCCCAGTGTGAGGCTCTGCAATGGCCCTGCCATGCACCTCTACACTGGGCCTGCCATGCACATTTGCAGTGGACCCACCACGCACCTCTGTGGTGGCCTCACCATGGGCCTCCACAGTGGCCCCACCGTATGCCTCTGCAGTGGCCCCTCTGAGTGCCCTCACAGAGTCCTGCTGTGCACTATTGCAGTAGCCCTGCTGTACGTCTCCACGGTGGTCCCACTGTACCTCCTTGATGGCCTGACCACACACCTCTGTGGTGGCTCCACTGCGTGCCTTCACAATGGCCCTAACATGGGCCTCCATGGTGATCCCTTTACGGGCCTCCACAGCATCCCTGCCTTGGCCTCTGCAGTGGCCCCACCAAGGGCCCCTGCATTACCCCTGCTGTGGGCCCCGCCATGCACCTTCACACTGGGCCTGCCATGCACCTTTGCAGTGGACCCGCCATGTGCCTCTATGGTGGCTACACCATGGGCCTCCATAATGGCCCCACCATAGGCCTTCACAGTGGCTCCACTGTGGGCCTCTGCAGTGGCCCCATTTGAGTCTCCATGGTGTCCCCACTGCAGGCCTCTGTGGTGGCCCAGATGCAGGCCTTTGCAGTGGCCCCACCACACACTTCCAAGGTGGCCCCACTACACACCTCAGTGCTGGCCCTGCCATGCACCTCTGTGGTGGCTGGGCCATGCGCCACTGTGGTGGCTGGGCCATGCGCCACTGTGGTGACCTAGCTGCATGCCTCCCAGGAGGCCCCACTGGGCCCCTTTGTGGTGATGCCATCACACACTTCTGTAGTGGCACTGCCGCATGCGTCCACAGTGCATCTACACTGACCTGGTTGCATGCCTCCATATGGCCCTGCCTCAATCTTCTGCTGTGCTCCCACCATGTACCTCTGAGGTGGCCCTGCCACATGCCTTGGAATTGGCTGTGTCATGTGCCTCCAATGTGGACCTGAGATGGGCCTCCACGGTTGACTGGCTTCATACCTCTGTAGTGGACCTGCCGAATGCCTCTATGGTGATTCCACCACATGCCTCCATGGTGGCCCCACCACACATATCTGTGGTGTCCTTGATGCACTCCTTCTCAATGGCCCCAATGTGTGCCTTTGTGGGTCCCCGACTGCAGGCCTTTGTGGAGGCTCCACCATGGGCCTCGGCAGTGGCCACTCCTCTTGTGGCGGCCCCACCTCATTCCCCCATGACGGTTGTGCCGTGGGCCTCCATAGTGACACCTTCATGTGCCTTCGTGGTAGCCTGCTACAAGCCTTTTCAATGGCCTCACTGTACGCCTCCACTGCGGACCTGTCATCCACCTTTGCGATGGCCCCACTGCATGCCTCATGGTGGCCCCTTTGTAAGGTTCCACGACGGAACCTCTGTGTACCTCTGAAGTGGTCCCGATGTACACCTTTGTGGTAGACCCCCCCATGTGCATCTGCAGTGGCCTGACGTGTGCCTCCACAGTGGCCCTCCCTTGTTCATTCATGGTGGCTCCTCCATGCGCCTCTGCGTCGGTTCTGCCACATGCCTCTGCAGTGACTCCACTGCATTCCTCTGTAGTAGTCCCGCAGCATGCCTGTGAGGTGGCCCCACTGTATGCCTCTGCAGCTGCACCACCATGCACCTCTTGGTGGCCCTGCCTTATGCCTCTGCAATGGCCCCACCATGGGCTTTTATGGTGGACTTGCTGCCTGCCTCCTCAGTGATGAGGCCCCATGCCTCTGCGGTGGCCCAGCTGCATGCCTTCCAGGTGACTCTGCTGTGCCCCTCCACATTGGTTCCACTGTGTGCCTCCATGGCGACATTGCTGCTTGCATCTGCGGTGGCCCCTCCACATGCCTCCATGTTGGTCCTGCCATGTGCCTCCACAGTGGCTCCACTGCACACCTCCATGGTGGTCCCACTACGTGTGTCCATTGTGGACCTGATGCACACCTCTGCAGTGGCCCCGCACCTCTATGGTGGCTCCACTGATGCACACCTCCACTGTGACTCCACTGCACGTCCACCTGGTGGCCCCGCCATACTCCTCACTCAGTGGCCCCAATGTGTGCCTTTGCAGTTGCCCCAACGCTGGCTTTTGCAGTGGCCCTGCCATGGGCTTTAGTGGTGACTCCTTTGTGGGCCTCCGTGGTCACCCCACCTCACTCTTCCACGATGGCCCTACTGTGCGCCTCCATGGTGGACCTACCATGTGCCTTTGTGATGGACCCACTGTGTGCCTTTGCGGTGGCCCTGCTGTGTGCTTCCATGGTGACCCCTTTCTGTGCCTTCATGCGCAGAAGCCCCTCCACATGCCCCTGCAGTGGCCCTGCTATGTGCCTTTGTGATGGACCTGATGCATGCCTCTGCAGAGGTCCCACCATGAGCCTCTGCAGTGGCCCCACAGCATCCCTCTGTGGTGGCCATGCTGTGTGCTTTCACAGTGGCCCCACTGCTTGCTTCTGTGGTGGCCCCGCCATGTGCCTCCATGGTAGCCCTCACCTCGGGCCCCCTGTGGGTGCTTCACCACCGTGTGCCTCCACGATGGCCTTCACAATGGGCCCCCCATGCACTTTCGCAGTGACCTTACCACACACCTTTGCAGCAGACCATTTGTGAGCCTTTGCTGTGTCCTCATTGCCATCCTCTATGGTGATCCATTGGCAAACCTCTGTGGTGGACCTGCTGTATGCCTTTTTGGTGGACTTACCATGTGCTTCTGCAGTGGCCCCACTATGCACCTCCTCAATGGCCATGATGAATGCCTCCGTGGTTGGCCCCCCACAGGTCTTTGCACTGGCCCTGCCACAGGCCTCTGCAGTGGCCCCTCCATGGGCTTTGCAGTGGCTCTGCCTACTGCCTCTTTCATGCCCCTCCATGGTGGACTCTCTGCATGCTTTCGTGGTGGCCCTGCCATGAGGTTCCACAATGGCCCTGTTGTGAACCTCCAGGATGGACCCTCCACACACCTTCACGGTGGCCCTGCTGCGAAGGTCCCCAGTGGCCCCGCCATGCGCCTCTGCAATGGCCCCTCTGTATGCCTCCATGACGGCACTTCTGAGTGACCGCACAGTGGGCCCACCATGTACTTTTGTCATGGCCCTGCTGCATGTCTCTGCAGTGGCCCCACTGTGTACCCCTGCAGCGGCCCCACCATGTGTCTCCACAGTGGCCCAGCTGTGTGCTTTCACAATGACCCTGACGAGGGCCCATGTGGAGGTCCTGCTGTGGGCCTCCACCATTGCTCCACCACAAGCCTCTGTGGTGGTCTTGCCACAGGCCTCTGCATTGGCCCCACCACAGGCCTCCATCATGGCCCTGCACTGGGTCTTAGCAGTGGCTCTGCTGCAGGCCTCCATAGTGACCCTGCCATGGGCCTCTGCAGTGGCCCGGCTACAGGCCTCTGTCATGGCCCTGCTGTGGGCCTTTGTGGCGGACCCACTGTGCTCCTCTGCTGTGGCCCCACCATATGCTTCCAAGGTGGCCCCACCACACACCGCAGTCCCACTATGTACCTCTGTGGTGGCTGGGCTGCGTGCCTCTGCAGTGGCCTAGCTACATGCATCCTGGGAGGCCCTGTTGTGCCCCTCTATGGTAGCTAGGTCATGCCTCTGCAGTGGCACTGCCATACATGTCCACAGCGGCCCAGCTGAAACTTTCCAAGGTGGCCCCATGATGCACCTCCCTGGTGGCCCTGGCCATGTGCCTCTATGGTGGCCCAGCCACATTCCTCCATGATGGACCCACCATGGTCTTCCATGATGGTCTTGCCACACGCCTCTGAGGTGGCTGCACCACGTGCCTCAATGGTAGACCCACCTTGTGCCTCTGCAATAGACCCATCACATGCCTCCATAGTGGACCTGCCACATATCTCCATGGTGGCTCTAGTGCATGCCTCCATGGTAGCTCCACTGTGTACCTCCTTGGTGGCCTTGCTGTGCACCACTGTGGTGTCCCTGCTGCCCTCCTCCTCATTGGCCCCAATGTGTGCCTTTGCAGTTGTCCTGCCACAAGCTTTTGAGGTGGCTCCACCACAGACCTTGGTGATGACCCCTCTATGGGTCTCTGTGCTGGCCCCCTCCTCACTCCTCTGTAATGGCTCTGCCATGGGCTTCTGTAGTGGCTCCAAGATAAAAAAGGTAAAAGCTGCTCCAAACAAGTAAGGGAGGTGAATCCTCCCTGATGAAAGAGAGATGGTTAACAAATCAATTATTAGGAAATTAGTAATCATATTATATAAGGGAAGCCATTGGGAAGCTCAAGCAATGTGTAAAACACCCTTAAAAACCTGTAATGTGTAGGTATTTATACTATTGCTAAACAAATATGTGAAGAGCGTATAATGTGTCAAAAAGTAAAAAAAAAGTAACCAGGGGATCATTAAAAGAAAAAAAAAAAACCTCCTGAATTAAAACCCTTCCAAAGTATATAAATTAATTTCACTAAAGCACCCAAGTTTGAAAAACTTAAGTACCTATTAGTAATTGTTAAACATCTTACTGGGTGATTAACGGTTACAACAGAGATGGTAATAAAAATACTTTTAAAACGGGTTATCCCTAGACTTGGCCTAATAAAAAATATTAATTCAAATAATAAAAGCCATTTTACTTCAAAGGTATTACAAGACATGACAACAGCATCCCAAATGCTATGGAACTTTCATATGCCCTGACATCCTTCATACTCAGGATGGATAGAGCTAATAAAACCAAAATCTAAAAACCCATATAACTAAACTAATGTTAAAAATAAAGTTGCTCTGGGTCAAATGTCTTCCTGTAGCTCTCCTTCAAATTAAAGCAGCCCCTCGAAGGAATTTGAATTTGTCACCCTATAAACTTTTATATGGGTTGCCCTATATAGGTCAAGCAACACATTTACCAACCCTGGAAACCAAAAATCGATTTTTTTTATAAGGTAGATCTTAAGTAGTCTTTTTTTTTTTTATTTGAGTTGGAGTCTCACTCTGTCGCCCAGACTGGAGTGCAGTGGCCGCTCC
>NW_007249299.1:727858-743225 GCF_000164805.1 Carlito syrichta | reverse complement strand
GGCGGGTCTCGAACCCGCGGGCTCAGGCAATCCACTCACCTCAGCCTCCCAAAGGCGCGGGATTACAGGCTGAGCCACCGAACCCGGCCAAAAATCAATTTTTAAGGAAATATATTTCAGTCATCTCCTCTACCCTATCTTCCCTTAAATTAAAAAAAAATTAATTCTTCCTTGTTCAAACTCCTCCTCTTAAGTTCACAGTTCACCATTTTCAGCCTGGGAACTGGATGTTAATCAAAACTTAAAAGGAAACTGAGCTCCAACCAAACTGGAAAGAACCATACCAAGTTCTCCTAACTACTGAGACAGCTATCCAAATGGCAGAAAAGGGGTGAACACACCATACCCGAGTCAAGAAATCAATAACAGGAACTGTAATTTAAAAAAAGACAAAATTGGAAAACAGTCTCTCAACTAAAACCTCTAAAAGTAAAAAAAAAGTTAACCTAAAATTTAGTCTCCATAAATGTTTCTGATGCTCTCCTTATAGCCCTATCTATAGTAACTGCTTTTATTGTCCTGTTTTATTACGCATTAATGTCAAAGGTCTCTTAATTCTAAAAGACCATGGAATTGTTTCCTACCTTAAAAACCACCAAAATGTCTAATTACTTGAAAACCTCTTTTATTATTATAACTTTATGGGCCATTAATATACAAACAACCAAAGGCAAGCCTTATCCCTTTCCCACTAACTTAATAATCAATGTAACTAAAACCTCATCATCTCAATCTATAAAATTTAGTGCATGCCAAGTTTTGCCTTGTGAAAACCTAAAAAAGAAAAATAATTATCTCAGGCAAACAAATATCTTTGTCCTGAACCAAATATAGGTAAGAAAAACTTAAATTTTAAAAACTTAAAAAAATCTCTTCTAACCCACAGAAGCCCCTGTCCCAGTTGGAATAATGTATGATAAACTACCCAAATCCAAGGTTAAATGGCAACCCCCTGAAAAACAATGAAGTCCCTACAGTCCTTAAAACCCCAAATGCACTTATCAAAGGAAATTCCACTGGCAGCCTGTAGAAATTTAAAATGTAACCCTATACTTCTATTAATAATCCTGCTACTTTAAATCAAAAGCCTAAGGTGGTGCCTTGAGTTTATAAATTGGAAGCCACCATTTCAGAACAAAACCCTCAAGAACAATTAGCCCTTCTCTTGGTCAAAACTGTAGCCATAGGTACAGTAAAACCAACCCTAAACTCCAATAAATACCACAACCTCCCTAGCAGTAATCCCCAAAAGGTAGCTCTAGTTGAAATTAAAAATTTAAAACAGACTATAAAACTCAAAACTGGTTATAAAATAACAAATGCCTGGATAAAACAAATAAAATTTACAATATCCACTCTAAATTATAGTACTTGCTATGTGTGCCACAGGACGGTTGCAGGCTCAAGTGGTTCCATTCCCTATTGGCTGGAATACAACCCCACTGGAATAAGTTGTATGTTAGCCCTGTACCAAAACAAAAACGCATGGGAAAATAAAACATGCAAAAGCCTGTCCTTGCTTCATCCTACCTTGCAGAAACCAAATTCAAAGGTTATCCCTTCCTTATCTACGGGTAGGTTAAATCACTCCTGGTGTCTCTCCAGACAGGGGGTAAGGGCTCACTACTCCTGTAGGGCAGCTGCAAACTTGTACCCACATCCTGAGTGTCTCGGAGGTACACGAGGGCAACTACTCTCACTTTAACATCCCTCAAGTGAATGTGTGGTGGTACTGTGGAAACACAAAACAAACAAAACTTAAAAAACTGTTGCTTCCCAAATGGACTGAAACCTGTTCTATGGTTCAACTGGTCATCCAATGCACTCTGGCATTTCACGCCAACCTAAAAATTCATCCTCATTGTCTGGACACGTGCCTCCCTGGAGGCCCCACCTTGTGCCTCTGCAGTGACCTCACTGTGCAACTCCATACTGGTCTGGCTGCACACCTCCACAGTTGCCCACACACATGCATCCCAGGTGACCTTGCCGCCAACCTCCATGGTGGCCCCACTGCATGCCTCCTCAGGGGCTTTGGTGTGAACTGTGGTGGCCTGAGCACGTGCCTCCCAAGTGGCCCCACTGTGCACCTCCACTTTGACCCTCTCATGCAACTTTGCAGTGACCTGGCCCTATGCCTCTGTGATGGCCCCACAGTGTGCCTCCACCGCAGCACCACAGTGTGCCCCTGAGGTGGCCCTATCACTTGCCTCTGCACTGGCACCACCCCATGCTTCTCGATGACCCTGCCATGTGCCTCCACGATGGCCCCACCATGGGCTTTTACAGTGGACCCGCTGCACACCTCCTCAGTGGGTAGGCTCTGAGTCTCCACAGTAGACTGACTGTGTGCCTCCCAGGTGGCCCCACTGTGCCCCTCCATGGTGGCTCTGCTGTGCACCTCTGTGGTGTCACTGCTGCTTGCATCCATGGTGACCCCACTGTGTGCCTCCACATTGGCCTGTTGTATACCACCTTGGTGGCCCTGCTGCATGCCTCTATGTTGGCCAGGCCATGTACCTCCGTGGTATCCCTGCCAAGTGCCTCTGTATTGTATCCACCAAGTGCCTCTGCAGTGGACCTATTTTGCACCTCTGTGGTGGCCCCACTGCATACCTCCATGAAGGTCCCACAGCGTACCTCCTTGGCCCCACCGTGCACCTCCATGGTTGCCCACCGTGCTATTTCTCTGTGGCCCCAATGCATGCCTTTGTGGGTGCCCTGACATGGGCCTTTGTGGTGACCCTGCCACCGCAGGCCTTGGGGTGGCCCCGCCTTGCTCTTCCATGATGGCCCAGCTGCACACCTCCACAGTGGACTTGCCATGTGCCTTAGCGATGGCCCCACGGTGCACCACCACTGTGGCCCTGCTTTGAGCCTCCGCTGTGACCCTTTTCTGCACCTCCGTGATGGGCCCTCCATGGGCTCCTGCGGAAGCCTTGCCGTGTACCTTTGCAGTGGAGTCACCACACAACTCCGCGGTGGTTTCGCTGGGCGCCTGTACAGTAGCCCCACTGTGTACCTCTGTGGTGGCCATTCTATGTGCTTCTGCAATGGCCCTGCCACAGGCTTCCACAGTGGTCCCATGTGCCTCCATGGTGACTCCACCTTGGGCCTTCATGGTGGCCCCTCCCTGCACTTTCACGGTGGCCCCACTGCATATCTTTGTGGTGGACACTCTGTGGACCTCTGCTGTAGCCCCACTGCAAACCTCCATGGTGGGACAGTGGCATGCCTCCACAGTGGACCTGCCATGTGCCTTTGCAGTGGACCTGTCATGTGCCACCACAGTGGCCCTTCTGTTAGCCTCCACAGTGGCCCCACCATGTGCCTCCTCGATGGCCCCCATGCATGCTTCTACTGTTGCTTCCCCATGATCCTTCCCCCACGAAGATGGGTCTTTGCAGTATCTCTGCCTTGTGCCTTCACTGTGGCCCTATGAGCCTCCACAGTGGATCTGCTGTGTGCCTTTATGGTGACCCTGCCACATGCCTCCATGGTGGCCCTGCTATGTGCCTCTGCAGTGGCCCCTCTGTACACTTTCATTACGGTCCCTCCAAGTGCCCCCACAGTGGCCCTTCCATGTGTCTTTGCAGTGGCCCTGCCACACACCTCCACAGTAGTTCCACCATGCTCCCCTGTGGTGGCCCAACCACATGCCTCCATGGTGGTCCCATTTTGTGTTTTTACAGTGGCCCTAATGTGGGTCTCTGCAGTGGTCCCACCTCGGGCCTCTGTGGTGAACCTGCCAGGTGCCTCTGCAGTAGACCAGTCATGCACCTCCAGTGTCCCCACTGCACTCCTCAATGCCTAGCCTACCACGTGCCTCTGCAGTGTCCTCTCTGTGTACCTCCATGATGACTCCTCTGAGCACCATAGCAGTGGCCCCACCATGTGCCTTTTTGGTGGCCCTACCATGTGCCTCCAGGATGGCTCCATGCTGTGCCTCCACGGTGGCCTTGCCACATGCCATCTTGGTGGACCTGGCCTGTACCTATGCAGTTGCCCCTCTATGGGCAATTGTGGAGGCCTACCACTGGCCTCTGTGGTGGCCCTGCCACAGGCCAGCTCACTGGCCCCACCACAGTCTTCCACGGTGGCCCTGCCATGGGCCTCCACAGTGGCCTGGATGCAGGTCTTTGTGGTAGGCCTTCCATGCCTTTCTGCAGTGGCCTTGCCACATGTCTCCAAGGTGACCCTGCTGCACGGTGGGGCCAAGGAGGTCCCTGTCACACACCTCTGTGATGGCTGGGCCACGCACCTCCACAGTGGCCTGACTGTGTGTCTTCCAGGAGGCCCTGCTGTACCCCTCCATGCTGACTCCGCCACATGCCCTGCCACACAATTCCAAGGTGACCCCATCACATACCTCTGCAGTGGCCCCGCCATGCATCTCCACAGTGTCCAGGCTGTGTGCCTCCATGGTGACCCCACCACGGTCTTCTGCAGTGGACCTGCCATGTGCCTCTGTGGCAGGCTTACCACACGCCTCTGCGCTGACCCTGCTGCATGCCTCCATGGTGGCCCTGCCTGTTGTCTCCTCAGTGGCCCCACAACATGTCTCTGCAGTGGCCCCACTATGTGCCTCGTCATTGGGCCCGACTCATGCCTTCACATTTGCCCAGCCACGGGCCTTTGTGGCAGCCCTGCCACAGTTCTCTGGTTGCTCTGCCTTGCACCTCTGCACTAGCCATGCCGCATGCCTCCACATATGGCATGTGTGCACCTCTGCTCACCTTCATAGTAGCCCTGCCACGATCCTCTGCAATGGCCCCCCCACGTGGCTCTGCGGTACACCTGGTGTGCACCTTTGCAGTGGCTCTGACACACGCCTCCTCAGTGGCCATGCAGTGCACTTCTGCAGTTGCCCCACTGTGTGCCTCTGTGGTGGCCCTGCCATGCACCTCTGTGGTGGCCCCACCATACGCCTCCATGGTTGCCACACCATGTGTCTCCACAATGGCCCCTTCATGCATCCCCTTGGTAATCCCGCCATGTTCCTCTGCAGTGGCCAGGTCTCATGCCCCCGTGGTGGCCTGGCTGCTCCCTTCCATGGAGGCCTGACCTTGTACCTCCCAGGTGGCCCTGCTGCATGCCTCCAGTGGTCCCATTGTGTGCCTCCGAGCTGGAGTGGCTGTGTGTCTCCCAGCTGGCCCCACTGCACGCCTTTCTGGTGGCCCTGCAGAAGGTCTTCATGGTAGCCCTGCCACAGGCCTCTGCAATGACCTCACCACATGCCTCCGCTATGTGTCTCTGTGGTAGCCCTGTTGTGTGCCTCCATGGTGGCATGCCACATGCCTCCATGGTGGCCCCACTACATACCACGATGAAGACCCCACTGTGCTCTTCTGAGGTGGCCCCACTCTGTGCCTCTGTGATGGCCCTGCCACATGCCTTTGCAATGGTCCTGCTGTGGGCCTCCATGGTGGCCCAGCCACACACTCCTCAGTGGCTGGATCATGTGTCTTCACAGTAGCACAGCTGTGTGCCTCTCAGGTAGACCTGTTGTTCTCCTCTACTGTGGCTATGCTGCACACATCTATGGTGGCACTGCTGAGTGCATCCACGGTGATCTAGCCATGCACCTATGCAGTGGCCCCTCCATGTGCCTCTGTGGTGGCCCAAATGTGCACCTCCACAGTGGCCCTGCTGTGGGCCTCCACAATGGCCCAGCTGTGTGCCTCCACAGTGGCTTCTCTGCATGACTCCATGATGGCCCCTCCGTATGCACCTGCAGTGGCCCCAACATATGCCTTGCAGTGGCCCCACCACACACCTCTGCGGTGGCCTCACTGTGCACCTTCACAGTGGCCTCACAGTGGCCTTACCGTGTACTTACGTGGTGGTGCACTGCATGCCTTCACAATGGCCCTGCCATGGGCCGCTGTGGTGGCCCCACCGTGGACCACGGGCCTGCATAGTGAACTACCCATGTTCCACCATGGTGGCCTCGATGCACACCTCCACGGTGGCCCTACTGTGTGCTTGCTTGGTGGTCATGCCATGTGCCTCAATAGTGGACCGGCTCCGTGGTGGCTCTGTCATACACTTCTGTGGTACTGCCATGTGCGTCTGCTGGAGTCCTGCCATGCACCTTTGTGGTGGCCCACCACATGCCTCGGTGGTGGCCCCACTGGGCACCTCCAGGTTGTCTCAGACATGCACCTCTGTGACGTCCCTGCTGTGGGATTACGCAGTGGTCTCACTGTGTACCTCTGTAATGGACATGGGGACACCTCTGTGGTGGCCTCGCTGCATGACTCCACAACAGACCCGCCAGGCACCTCCAAGGTGGACCTTCCACGCAGTCTCATGGAGGCTCCATGGCATGCCTCCACAGTGGCCCTTCCATGCACCCCCTCAGTGGCCCTGTCGTGTGCCTCCATGGTGGCACTGCAGTGTGCCTCTGCTGTGGTCCCACTGCATGCCTCCAGGGTTGCCACGCTGTGTGCCTTTGTGGTGGCCGTACCACATGCCTCCTTGGTGGCCCACCACAGGCCTCCATTGTGCTCCACTACATGCCTCCATGGTGGCCCTGCCACATGCCTCTACCTTAACCCCACCATGTGCCTCCACAGTGGCCCTGCCATGCAACTTAGCAGTGGCTACACCACATGCTTATGAGGTGGCCCCTCCTCGAGCCTTTGCAATGTCACTAACCCAGGCCTCAGTTGTCCAGGCGTGGGCCTCGGTGGTGGACTCACCACATGCCTCCACACTGGCCCCTCTGTGCCCTTCCATGGTGGCACTGCAGCATGCCTCTTAGATGGCTCTGCTGTGCACCTCCACAGTGGCTCAGTCATGTACCTCAGCAGTGGCACCACTGCACACTTCTGTGGTTGACCTGATATGCATGTCCACAGTGACCCTGCCATGTGCTTCCTCAATGACCCCAACATGTGCCTCCACAGTTGCTCTCCCTTGGGCCTTTGTGGTGGCCCCGACGCACACCTCCACAGTGGACCTGCCATGTGCCTCTGAGTTTGTCCCCCTGTGTGCCTCCGCAGTGGCCCCACCGTGGGCCCCCATGGTGGCCCTGCCATGCACCTCCATGGTGGCCCCCGGTGCGCCCCTGCAATGGCCCCACCATGCACCTTTGTGGTGCTCCCGCCACGTGCCTTCATGGTGGTTCCATCGTGCACCTCTGGGGTGGTCCTGCTATGCACCTCCATGACGACCCGGCCACGTGCCTCCTCTGTGGTCTGGCAGTGCACCTCTATGGTGGCCTGGCAGCATACCTTCCAGGTGGCTGTGCTGCATGTCTCCATGGTGGCCCTGCCATGTGCCTCCATGGTGGCCCTGACACTGGCCTCTGTGGTGGTCCCACTGTGCACTTTCATGAAGTACCCGTTATGCAGCTCTGTGGTGGCCCTGCCATGCACCTCTGTGGCGGACCTGACATACTTCCACAGTGGCCTTGCTACATGCCTCTGCATTGGCTCCACTGTGCATCTCCACAGTGGCCCCACCATGTGCCTCTATGGTGGCCTTTCTGTGTGCCTATGTGATGGCAGTGCTGTGTGCCTCCATGGAGGCTCTGCCATACACCTCCTTGGTGGGCCCACTGTACACCTCCTCAGTGGCCTGGCTGCACACCTCCATGCATTGCACAGGTAATCCAGTCACATCTTTCCATGGTGGACTTGCTGCATGCCTCCATGGTTGCCTGGTCGTATGCCTCTGGGGGCACCTGCCGCGTACCTCCATAGTGGACCCACCACATGCCTCTGCAATGGACCTGCCCCATGCTTCCTAGGTGGCCCTGATGCAAAGCTCCAGGGTGGACCTGCTACATACCTTCGTGGTGGCCCCATCACTTGCCTTCATGGTGGCCCTGCCACGTGCCTCTGTGGTGGCCCCACCATGCACCTCCATGTTGGCTCAGCTGTGCACCTCTGCTATTTCCCTGACGCACACCTCCAAGGTGGCCCTGCCATGTGCCTCTGCAGCAGAACTGCTGTGTGCCTCTGCAGAGAGCCACCATGTGCCTCTGTGGTGACACTGTTGTGTGCCTTCATATTGGCCTGTCTGAACAATTGCCCAGACACATGCATCCCAGATTGCCTGGCCACCTGCCTCCATGGTGGCCCTGCCGTGCACCTCTTGTAACCTCTACAGTTGCCACACTGCATGTCTCCCAGGTGGCCCCGCCAGTCACCTCCATGGTGGCCCCATCATGTGTCTTTGCAGTGGTCCAGTACATGCTCCGTGGTGGCCTAGCCATTTGCCTCCCAGGTGGCCCCACTGTGTGCCTCCATGGTGGCCTCACCATCTACCTCTGTGGTGGCCCTGCCACATACCTCCATGATGGCCTCACTGCATACCTCCACAGTGACCCCTATGCACACTTCCACAGTGACCCAGCCACATGCTTCCCAGGTGACCCTGCCACATGCTTCTGTGGTGGCCCCATCGCATACCTTCACTGTGGCCCCACTGTGTACCTCCATGGTGGCCCAGCTCTGTGCCTCTGTGGTGACCCCTTCACATGCCTCCATGATGGCCCCACCATGTGTCTTTGTGGTGGCCCTGCCATGTGCCTCTGTAGTGGCCCCACCTTGTGCCTTTGTGATGGCCCCACCACATGCTTCCTCAGTGGTTGGACCACGTGCCTCTATGGTAGCCCAGCTGTGCTCCTCTCAGATGCATCCCCATTCCCCTCCGTGGGGGTTCTGCCATGTGCATTCACGGTGGCCCCTCCATGCACCTTTGCAGCAGTACTGGTGCATGCCTCCAAGGTGGTTCCACTCACGCCTTCACAGTGGCCCGGTTGCATGCCTTCACAGTGGCCCCATCTCAGCCTTCCTTGATGATTCTGCCATGTGCCTTTGCATTGAACCTGCCACGTGCCTCTGCAGTAGCCCTGCAGATTGGAGTGGAGCTGCCACGTGCCTCTGTGGGGAACCTACTGCGACCTCCATGTTGGCCTCACTGCATGCCTCCAAGGTGGCCCTGGTGTGCCTTCTTGGTGACCCTGCCACATGCATCTCTGATGGCCCTACCATGCGGCTCCTCAGTGGCCCCACCACATGCTTCTGCAGTGGCCCAGTGTGTGCCTCTGCAGTGTGCCCACATTGTGCCTCTGCAGTGTGCCTCTGCAGTGGCCCAGCTGTACACTTCCACAATGGCCCAGCCACTACCTTCCATGGTGGCCTGGCCACCCACCCATCTCTGTGGTAACCCTGTTGCTTGCCTCCATGCTGGACCATTTGCATACCTTCCAGGTTGCCCCACCACGTGCCTCCACAGTGGCCCCCATGTGTGCCTCCACGGTGGCCCTGCCATGCAACTTGGTGGTGGCACTGCCGTGTCCCTCCACTGTGGTCCTGATGTACACCACCACCTCTACAATGGTCCCACACCACACCTCCATGGTGGCCCTGCTGGGGACATCTGTGGTGGCCCTGCCAAGTGACTTTATGGTGGTCTTGCAGCACACCTTTGCAGTGGTGCCATTGTACACTTTCCCAGATGTCCAGCCATGCCTTTCTGTGGTGGCTTGGCCACACACCTCCCATGAGGCTCCACCATACACCCCTGTGGTGGTATTTCCATGGTCTTCCACAGTGGACCAGCAGCATGCCGATACAGTGGCACCGCCGCATGTCTCCACGGTGAACCTACCATGTGCCTCCATGGTGGCTCCTCCACAGGCCTCTGTGGGGCCCTGCTGGTTACCTCCTTAATGTATCTGCTGAGTACCTCCGTGGTAGCCCCAGTGCATGCCTCCATGGTTACCCTGCCACAGGCCTCCATGGTGGACCTGCTGTGTGCCTTTGCACTGGCCCTGCTGCATGCCTCCACAGTGACCCCACTGTGCACCTCTGTGGTGGCTCTGCTACAAAGTTCTGTTGTGGCCCCATTATGAGCCTCTGTGGTGGCCCCACAGTGGGCCTCTGTAGTAGCCCCACCAAGGACCTTCTTGGTGACCCTGCTGCCTGCTCCACTGTGGGCCTCTGTGGTGGCCCTACCAGCTGCCTCAGCGGTGGCCACACTGAATGCCTCCATGGTGACCCTGCCACGTGTCTCCACTGTGGTCCCAATGCATGTCTCCACAGTGGCCCTGCTGTGTGCTTCCACAGTGAACCTGCCACATACCTGCTTGGTGGTCCCGGGTGGGCCTCCATGGTTGTCCCACTACTCATCTCTGTGTAGACCCTGCCATGTGCCTCTGCCATGGCCCTGCCATCCACCTCTGAGGTGACGCCTGACCTGGGCCTCTGCAGTGGCCCTGCCCCAGGCCTCAGTGGTGGCCCCACTGCAGGCCTCTGAGGTGGACTCACTGTGTCCCTCTGCATTGGCTCCACTGCATGCCTCCATGTTACCCCCACCATGTGTATCTTCTGTGGTCCAGCGGCATGTCTCTGTGGTGACCCAGCAGCATGCCTCCCAGGTGGACCCACCACATGCCTGCATTGTGACCTCACCATGAACCCATGGTGTCCCCACCATATGCCTACGTGGTGGCCACACCACATCTGTGGAGTATCTGTCATATACCTCTGCAGTGGCCCTGTCACACCTCCTCTGGGGCCCTGCCATGTGCCTCTGCAATTGCCCTGCTGTGGGCCTCTGTAGTTGCTCCAGTGATACCTCTGTGAACTTCTATAGTGGCCTTACTGCCTGCATCAGTGGTGGACCTTCTGCATACCTTCACAGTGGCCCCACTACGAACCTCTGCCATGACCCAGCCACATGTCTCCTTGGTGGACCTACTGTATGCCTTTGCTGTGGACCCACCATGCACCTTTATGGTGGCCCCACAGTAAGCCTCCACGGTGGCACCTCTGTGGGCCCCCATGATGTGCCTGCTGTGCACCTCCATGGTGGCCATACCATGTGCCTCCTTATGATTCTGTAGTACCTCACTGTGAGCCTTTGCTATGGTCCTGGGGCAAGCCTCTGTGGTGGCCCCTCTCAGGCCTCCACAGTGGCTCCACCTTATATCTCTGCAGTGGCCCTGCTGCTTGTCTTCATGGTGGTCTTTCCATGTGCCTTCATGGTGGCCATGCCATGAACTTTCATAGTGACACTGCTGAACACCTCTGCAGGTGGACCTACCATATGCCTTTGCGGTGGCCCTGACATGTGCCTTCTCATTGGCTGTGATGCATATCTGTGCTGGCCCTGTTGCATGCCTCCCTGGTGACCGAGTTGGCACTTCCACCTTGGCCCAGCTGCATGCCTCCCTTGATGGCTTCACTGCATGCCTCCATGGTAGCACTGCCACATGCATCTATGGTGGCCCTACTGAATACCTCTGCGATGGCCCCACCATGTGCCTCTGCAGTATCTACACCAGGTGACTCCAGAGTGGCTTTGCCACACACCTCCGCAGTGACCCCACTGTACACTCCTGTAGTAGCTCCACCATGTACCTCCGTGGTGGCCCTACCACACACCTCCACAGTGGCCCCACCATGAACCTCCTCGTTGACCCTGCTGCACACCTCCATGATGTCCAGCCATGTGCCTTTCTGGTGGCCCTGCTGCTCCCTTCCACAGTGGTCTGGTCACACACCTCCCAAGTGGCCCCCCTGCCCACCTCCATGGTGGCCCTGTTGCATGCCTCTGTACTAGACTGGCCACATGCCTCCCAAGTGGTCTCACCACACGCCACCACAGTGGCCCTGCCATGGACCACCACGGTGGTCCCATAATATGCCTCCACGGAGACTCTCCCTCTTGTCTCCATGAGAGCTCCTCTGCATACTCCCACAAAGGCCTCATCGTGCACCTTTTTGGTGGCCCCGCCATGTGCCTCCACAGGGGCCCCACCATGCAGCTCCACAGTGACCTTACTGTCTACCTCCATGATGGCCCTGCCACACACCTCCATTGTGACCTCACCACATGCCTACTTGTTGACCTTGCCATGTGCCTCCATGGTAGCCCAGCTGCACATCTTTGTTGTTGCCTGTCTGCTCCCTTCTGTAGTAACCCGGCCACGTGCCTCCCAGTTTGCTCCCCTCATGTGCCTCTGCAGTTGCCCTATTACATGCCTCCATGTTGGATTGGCTGCATGCTTTCTGAGTGGCTTTGTCATGTATCTTTGTGGTGGCCTTGCTGGGCACCTCAACAGTGGCCCAACCGTGTGCCTCCATGGTGGCCTCATCATGTGCCTCACAGTAGCCCCACCACACACCTTTGAGGTGGCCCCACTGCACACCTCCATGGTGGTCCCACCACGTGCCCCTTGTCAACTCTGCCATGTGCTTCCACAGTGGCCCAATGGTGCACCTTTGCAGTGGTCCTGCTGCCCCTTCCACAGTGGCCTGGCTGCATGCCTTCTGAATGGGCTCCCCACATGCCTCCATGGTGGCCCTGTTGCATGCCTTCATGCTAGACTGGCCGCGCGCCTTCCAAGTGACTCTGCCATGTACCTTCATGGTGGCCCCACCACGGACCTCCACAGTGACTCCACAGCATGCCTCCATGGTGGCCCTACCTCATGCCTCCATGATGGCCCCTCTGCATGCCCCCACAAAAGCACTACCATGCACTTTTGCAGTGGTCTCGCCACGTGCCTCTGTGGTGGCCCCACTGTGCCTCCACGATGGCCCAACTGTACTCCTCCATGGTGTCCCCACTGTGTGTCTTCATAATGGCCCTGCTATGAGCCCTCTGTGGTGGCACTGCCATGTGCCTCCTTGTTGACCCTACCACGTGCCTGCTGCATGACTCCTCAGTGGCTCAGCCACATGGCACTGAGGTAGCCCCTCCATGGGCCTTCACAATTACTCCAATGTAGGACTATGCAGAGAACCTGCCATGGACCTCCATGGTGGCTCTACCGTGGATCTCACCTGTGGCCCTGTTGTGGGGCTTTGTGGTGGACCCACTGTGTTATTCCGTGTTGGCCTTCCACATTCCTCTGTGGTAGCCCCACTGTGTGCCTCCATGGTGGACCACTCACATGCCTCTATGGTGGCCTGGCAGCATGCGTCCCAGGTAGCCACGATGCATGCTCCTGTGGTGACCCCACCATGGGACACCATGGTAACCCCTCTGTGCACTTCCATGGTGGCTCCTCCCCATGAATTCATAGTGGCCTGGCTGCATGCCTCCCAGGTGGCCCTGCTGTGCCCCTCCACAAAGGCTCCACCATGTGCCTATGCAGTGGGACTGCTATGCACATCTGTGGTGGTCCTGCCACATGCCTCCAGGGTGGCCCTGTCACACACTTCTTTGGTGACCTCACCACATGCCTCCACAGTGGCTGTGACATGCTCCTCCACAGTGGCCCTACTGCATACCTCTTTGTTGACCCCATTGCACACTTCTGCAGTGGCCCAGCCACATGCTTTTGTGGTGGCCAACCACTCCCTTCCTTCCACGGTGGCTGGGCCACATACCTCCCAGGTGATTCCCCCACATGCCACAGCAGTGGCTCCATTGCACACCTTCATATTGAACTGTCCATGTGCCTCCCAGGTGGCTCCGCGTGCACCTCCACGGTAGTTCTGCTGCATGCATCTGCAGAGGCCCTGCCATATTCCTTCATGGTTGCCCCACTGTGTGCCTCCTCAGTGGCCCCACTGCATGACTCTGTGGTGGCCCCACTATATGCCTCAACGGTAGCCCTGTATGTGCCTCCATGGTGGCCCCACTGTGTGCCTCTGTAGTAGCCCTGATGTGTGTCTCTGTGGTGGCCCCGCCCCATGCCTTTCACTGACTCCACCATGAGCCTCTGCAAAGGCCCAGCCATGTGCATTTGTGGTGGCCTTGGCTGCTCCTTTCCATGGTGGCCTGGCCATGTGCCTCCCAGATAGCCCCCTTGCTTGCCACTGCAGTGGCTTCATTGCATGTCTTCATGCTGGACTGGCCACATGCCTCCCAGGTGGCCCCACTGTGCACCCCCACAGTGGTCCCACGGTGCCTCCATGGTGGCACTGCCATATGCCTCTGCAGTGACCCTGCCTCACACCTTCATGGTGGCCTAACCCCACACCTCTGCACTGGGCTTGCCATGTACCTCTGTGGTGAACCTGCCACTCATCTCCACAGTAGCCCCAGCATTTGCCTTCACAGTGACCCTGTTGCATGCCTCCATGGTAGACATGCTGTGCACCACCTCAGTGCCCTGACGCATGTCTTTGTGGAGCCCTGCCATGGGCCTCCATGGTGGCCCTGCTGAGCTCCTCCATGGTGGACCCACTGCTGGCTTCCACAGTGGCCCCACTGCACATCTCTATGGTGGTCCCTCTGTGTGACTTTGGGGTGGCACCGCTGCAAACCTCCACCGTGGCCCCATCGTGCACCTCTATGGTGTATTTGCTGCATGCCTCTGTGATGGACCAACTGCATGCCTCCATGGTGACCTTGCCACAAACCTTCATGGTGGTCTGTGGGGGGCCAGCCCCCACAGAGAGATTAAGGGCGTCCCTTGGAAGGTGTGATGGTGTTGGCGATGCGTAGGGATAGATATTAAAAGAAAGAAAGAGGCTGGGGGAGAAAGAAAGAAACTGGATTCTGTCTAGTGCAGAAGCCGATTCAGTAGCAGGGATAGATATTAAAAGAAAGAAAGATGGAGGGATAGACATAAAGAGGAAGAAAGAGAAAGAAAGAAAGTGGACAGCTGTTCAGTGAATTGATCAGAAGCCATTTATTGAAACTTACAACGGGTATTTATCCCCAAACTTTACACAGACAGTCTCACAAGTCTTTCACTTGAACACAAAGCCAGGTGCAGGAGGGGCGTCCCCCACCCACTAGGTGCTTCCTCAGGCATGAGGAAGAACAATCCCAATTAAATCACAAAACTTTTACATGAACATAGAGCCAGGTGGATGAGGGGGCGTCCCCCACCCACCAGGTGTTTCCCCAAGCATGAGGAATGAGGATCCCAAAACTATCTCACTGTTCCTCATTCTTGGTTAATATTTCTCAAAAGCAATACAACAGTTCTAATATCATAATATTCCAATGATCAATAACTTTTAAAACTTATGCATACACAACACCTAATGATCAACCTAAATCCCAATTCCTCTCTATTTTACACTAATTCTACCTACACTATAGAAACTCTTAATTATAGCCCAAACCAATTCCTAAGGAATGTGGCCCAGTCAAAAGATCATGCTGGGCTGTTTCTGGGAACAATTGATTACAATCTCTTAACAAAATGGCTGTTCCGAAATCCTATAAATCTATTTTGACTTTTATAAAGTTTCTAAATCCTAATCCTCATCATCAGCAATAAAGCTTCTAAAAAATAAAACCCAAATATAAACTGTAAATTGTATTAAAGCCAAAACCGCAAATGCCGAAAATGAAAACAGTGTAATTTCTAAAGTTAGCTGTATTCTTATTAAACCTCAAAATATCATGTTTGATCATGCTTGAACTGACATAATTCACTGAC
>NW_007249299.1:715876-727638 GCF_000164805.1 Carlito syrichta | reverse complement strand
ATGTATATACTAATTCTACAAATATACTATTAAATCTTAAAAGAAGCTTGTACTGTATTAAAGGCTCCCAAATGTTATCTGAGTTTGAATTATGTTAAGTTTAAAGTCAAAACCGCGGTCTGTAAGAAACGGGAACAATGGACTCCTAAAGTAAGCCATGCCTGTTGTACTCTCAGAACTTCATGCTTAGATCATCAAAGTCCCTGCTAGTGGAACATGCCAAACAGCAAAGAAGGGAAGAGGCAATGGGCCTTCAGCTCCTGAACTCATCCTAGTGGTCTCAGGGTCCGCAGCCTGCCTGGATCTCTAATGCTCAGGCGGGCCTCCATGGCTGGCTCCCAACAGTGGTCCCTCTGTGCATCTCTCAGGTGGCCCTCCACATTGGCCCTGCCTCATGACTACTCAGTAGCCCGGTCATGTTCCTCCAAGGTAACCCCTCCCTGGTTCTTCACAATGGCCTGGACCTGGATTTCTGCACTGGCCCCACTGTGGGCATCTGTGTTGGTCCCGCCGGGTGCCTCGTGATGGTCCCACCATGTGCCTCTGTGGTGACACCACCGTGAGCCTCCATGGTGGCCTGGCCTCTTGTCTCTGCAGTGGCTCTGTCGTGGCCACATACCTTCATGGTTAACCTGCTGCATGCCTCCGCGATGGCGCTGCCACATGCTTCCATGGTGGACCCACTGCATGCTTCTCTGGTGAACTGGTCACATGCCTCCATGGTGTCCCCACTACAAGCCTCCACAGGGTACCAACTGCATGCTTCCTTGTTGGCCCCGCTGTGGGCATCTGCAGTGGTTCTGCCGCACACCTCTGTGTTGAACCTGCTGCACACCTCTGCGGTGACACCACTGCATACCTCTGCCGTGGATCCCCCATGTGCGTCCTTGGTTGCCCCATTGCATGCCTCCATGCTGGATCAGCTGCACACCTCACAGATGACCTTGCTGTGTGCCTCTGCGGTGGACCTGCCACATGCCTCCACAGTGGATCTGCAGTGCACCTCTATGGTAGCCCCACTGTAGGCCTCCACTGTGACCTGGCTGTATGCCTCTGCATTGGCCCCTCCTTGTGACTCTGCAGTGGCCCTGCTGTGCACCACTGGGTGGCCCTGCTGCCTGCCTCCACGTTGACCCCACCATGTGCCTCCATGTTGGCCCTGCCCTGTTCCTCCACAGTGGCCCGCTGTGAACTTTCACAATGGCCCTGCTGCAGCTTCCACAGTGGCCCTAGCATGGGCCTCCACAGTGGTGCCACTGTGGGCCTTTGCTCTGACCCTGCCACTGGCCTCCACAGTGGGTCCACTGTGGGCTTCTGAGGTGCACACATCATGCCCCTCTGTGGTGGCACCACCGCACACCTTCACACTGGCCCTGCCGGGTGCCTCCTTGGTGGCCAGGCTACATGTCTCTGCTGTGGCCTGGCTGCATGCCTCCTAGCTGGTCTGTGATGCCCCTCCAGGGTGGCTCTGATGTGTGCCTCCACCATGGCCCCTCTGTCTGCCTTCTCAGTGGTCCCACTGTGACCCTCTGTGGTGGCCAAGCAGTGGGCCTCCTCAGTGGCTCTGGACCACTCCTCTACAGGAGCCCTGCCATGCACCTCCACATTGGGCCCACTGTGACACTGTGGTACCTGGCCATGTGACTTTGCAGTGGCCTCACCACATGCCTCTACTGTGGCCCCTCTGCATGTCTCCATGGTGGATCCTCCAAGTGCCTCCATGGTGGCCCCTCCAAGTGCCTCCATGGTGGCTCCTCCAAGTGCCTCCATGGTGGCTCCACTGTGTGCATCAGTGGTGGTCCTACCATGCACCTTTGCATTGGCCCCTTCACATGCCTCAGCAGTGGCCCTGTGTACCTGTGCAGTGGCCCCTGCCATATGCCTCCACATTGGTCCCTCTGCATGCCTCTGCATTGGCCCTGCCATGTGTCTTTGCAGTGGCTCTGTCACAGGCTCCTTAGTTACCCCACCATGGACCTCTACAGTGGCCCTGCTACTTGCCTCTGTGATGGCCTTGTTATGCACTTCCACAGTTGCCCCACCATGCGTCTCTGCAGTGGCTTTGCCACAGGCCTCCAAGGGGCCGTGCTGTGTCCCTCCACGTAGCCCCAACACACACCTCCACAGTGGCCCTGGTGCATGCTTCTACTGTGGCCCTACCATGCTCCTCCATGGTGGTCCTGCTGTGTGTCTCAGTGGTTGTCGTGCTGTGTGCCTCTGCTGTGGCCCTGCCAAGCACCTACACGGTGGCCTGGCCACGTACTCCCCAGGTGGTCTTGGCATGCACCTTCGTGGTGGTCTCGATGTGCACCTCCACTGCATGCCTTTGTGATGTCCCTGCTGCATGCCTCTATGGTGACCCTGCCATAGGTCTCCACAGTGGCCTCTCTGTGGGCCTCTGTGGTGACCCTGTTGCATGCTTCCATGGTGGCTCTGCTGCCCACCTCCATGGTGGCCCCTCTGTGTGCCTTTGCGGTGGCCCTGCCATGAGCATCTGTGGTGGATCAAACATGCACTTTTGTGGAGTACCTGCCATGCACTTCCAAGATATCACTGCGGGCCTCTATGGTGTCCCTGCCATGAACCTTCCTGAAGGCCCCTCCACGTGCCTCCATGATGTCCCCTCCACACACTAATGCTTTGGCCTTGCCACGCAACTCTGCAGTGGCCTTGCCACATGCCTCTGCATTGACTCTGTCACACATCTCTGCAGTGCCCCACAACACAACTCCATGGTGGCCGTGCCACGTGCTTCAGTGGTGGCATCTCCATAGGCCTTTGCAATGGCCCCAAGCTGGGACCCTGTGGTGGCCCTGCCATGGGCCTCCATGGTGGCCTCACTATAGGCCTCAGCAGGGGCCCCACTATGGGCTGCTATGGCCCTCTGCATTGACCCTACTGAATGCCTCTGTGGTGGCCCTGATGCCTGCCTCCATGGTGGGCCTGATACATGTCCCCCAGGTGCTCCTCCATGGTGGCCCCATTGTGTGCTTCCATCCTGGATTGTCCACGCACCTCACAGGAGCTACGCCACATGCCTCTGCAATAGCCTCACTGCAGGCCTCCATGGTGGTCTCTGTGGTGTCCCGTGTGCCTTCTTGAGGGCCCTGCCATACACCTCTGTGGTGGTCCCACCACTATGGCCCCACCACATGCCTCTGTGATGGCCACACCACCTGCCTCTATGGTGGCTCCTCCATGCACCTTTGTGATGGCCCCACCACAAACCTCCATGAATGACCCACTGCTTGCCTTTGTAGTGGACCCACTGCATGCCTCCATGATAGCCCTGATGCAGACCTCTGTGGTGTCCCTGCCATGTACCACTATGATGGCCCCTCTGTGTACCTCTGCTTTGTCCCCACTACATGACTCCATGGTGGCCCCACTTGTGCCTCCTCAGCCTTGCCAAACACCTCCTTTGTGGCCCCACTGCAGACCTCCTCAGGGGCTTTGTCATGTGCCTCCACAGTGTCCTGTCATGTGCCTCTGCTGGGGCCCTGCCATGCACCTCCCCAATGGCCCTGCTATGTACCTCTGTGGTGGGCTGACTGTGCACTTCCACAATGGCCCTGCCACATGCCTCTGTGATGACCTTGCAATGCACCTCCACATTGTCCCCACTGCATGACTCCTCAGTGGCCCCACCAAGTGCCTCTGAGGTGGCATCTCTGTGGTTCTTCACAATGGCCCCAACCCAGACCTCTGCACCGGCCCTGCCACTGGCATCTGTGGTGGTTCTGCTGCATGCCTCCATGGTGGCCTCTGTGCACCTCTGTGATGGCACCACCACATGCCTCCATGGTGGCCCAGCCACATGCCTCTGCAGTGGCCTCACTGCAGGCATCCACAGCGGCCCTGCTATGCACCTCCACAGTGGACCTGCTGCACACCTTTGCAATGGTTCCACCTTGCACCTCCTCAGTGGACCCACCGCATGCTTCCATGGTGGACTAGCCACACGCCTTTACAGTGACCCTGCCGCATGCCTCTGTAGTGGCCCTGCCATACACCTCCATGAAGGACCTGCCAGGTGCCTCCGTGGTGGCCTTGCCATGCACCTCCACAGTGGCCCCATCACATACCTCTGTGGAAACCCAGCTGCATGCCTCCATGGTGGCTCAACTACTCTCCTCTGTGGTTGCCCAGATGCATGCCTCCCAGGTGGCCCTGACAAGCACCTCCACAGTGGAACCACTGTGTACCTTCACAGAGGCCCTGCTGTGCACCTCTCCAGTGGTCCTGCTTTGGGCTTCTGTGGGGGTCCCACTGCATGCCTTTTGGTGGCCCAGTCACATGTCTCCCAGGTGGCCTTCCCGTGAACCTCCAACAGTGGCCCCTTGTTGTGTTTTCAGGGTGGCCCCGTTGTGCACCTCTGTGGTGGCCCTGCCATGCATGCACATGGTGGCCCAGCCACATACCTCCCAGGTGGCCCCTCTGCACTCCTCCGTGGTGGTCCTGCTACATACCTCCATGGTGGCTCAGCTTCGTGCCTCTGTGGTGGACTGGTCGTGTGCCTCCCAGATGGTCCTGCTGCATGCTTTCACTATGACCCTGCTATGTGCATCTAGGGTAGACTTGCCATGAGCCTCTGTAGCAGGCCAGCCTTGGCCCTTTGCAGTGGACTTGCTGTGTACCACCTCAGTGGCTCCACCATGCACCTCCAAAGTTATCTGTTTACAAACCTCCCAGGTGTCCCTGCTGCATGCCTCTGCTGTGGCCGATTGTGCGCCTCCATGATGGCCGGGCTGCATGCCTCCATGGTGGTCTGTCTGCATGCCCTCCAGATGGCCCTGCTGTGCACCTTCATGGTGGTCCCCCTGCACATCTTGGCTGTAGCCTTGCTGTGAGCCTCCTTGGTGGCCCAGCTGCATGCCTCTACAGTGACCCAGCCATGTGCCTCCCAAGTGGCTCTGCCATGTGCTCCCCAAGTGACTCTGCCATGTGCCTCAGCTTGGTACAGCTATGTGCCTCTCAGTTGGTCCCATCATGTGCCTTCGTGTTGGCCTGGCTAAGTGTCTCTGTGGTGGCTCCGCCACATACCTCCATGGTGGCTCTGCTGTGCATCTTCATGGTGGCCCTGCCACGTACCTACACAGTAACGCTGCCACGGATCTCCATATTGGCATGCTTCTGAGGTGGCCCTGCTGTGCACCTCTATGGTGGCCCTACTGCATGTCTTCTTGGTGGGTTCAGCATGGGCCTTTGTGGTGGAACCCCTGTGTTCCTCTGCATTGGCTCTGCTGCATGCCTTCATGGTAGCCCCACTACATGCCTCTGTGGTGGCCCCTCCATGTGCTTCCACAGTGGCCCTACTGTGTGCTCCTGCAGTGGCCACATCATGTCCCTCTGTGGTGGTCACTCTATGCCTCCATGTTGACCCTGCCACATGCCTCTGTGGTGGCCTCTTCACACACCTCAGTGGTGGCCCTGCAGCATGTCTTCTTCATGGTTGTCTCACTGTCCACCTCCATGATGGTCTTGCCATGCACCTCCAAGGTAGCCCTGTGGTGTGCCTCTACAGTGGCCTTTGCAGTGGCCCTATTGTCTCTACAGTGGCCTAGATACATGCCTCAGTGCTGGCCCCATAACACACCTTCACAGTGCCATGCTGTGCACCTCTGTGGGGGACCCACCGTGCACCTCCATGGTGGCCCCACTGCACACTACCACAGTGGCCCTGCAATGTATCTCCATGGTGGCCCTGCCACATACCTGCAAGGTGGCCCTGTCACACGCCTCTACGTTGACCAGATCATATGCCTCTGTAGTTGCCCACATGAGTGTAGCCCAGGTGGCCCCACTGTGAACTTCTGCGGTGGAACCATTGTGCAACTCCACTATGGCACTTCCACCTGCCTCCATGGTGACTCTGCCACACACCTTTGCACTGGCCTAGCTGTGTGCCTCTGTGGTTGCCTGGATTTGTACCTCCCAGGTGGCCTTGCCACTTAACCTCCACTGTGGCTTGGATGTGTGCCTCTGTTGTGACCCCACCATGTGCAACTGTAGTAGCCCCACAGTGTGCCTCTGCAGAGGCCCTGCCACATGCCTTAGTGGTGGCCCTGCTGTGTAGCACTGTGGGAGTCCTACCATGCATTTTCATGGTGGCACTGCCACGCACCTCCCAGGTATCCCCACTTTGGCCCTGCTGTGTACCTCCATGGTAGTCCCACCATGCATCGCTGAGGTGGACCTGCCACATGACTCCTCGGTGGTCCCACTGCGTGCCTCTGTGGTGGTTCTGCTGTGGTTCTCCATGGTGGGCCTACTGTGGGCCTCCGTGGTGGCCCTTGCATGGGGCTCTGTGGTGACCACACCACATGCCGTGGGGTGGCCCTGTCATGTGCCTCTGTGGTAGCACCTCCATGTGACTTTGCAGTGGCCCCATCGAGTGTCTCAGCACTGGCCCCACCATACATGTCCATGGTGGACCCACTGCACACCTCTGTGGTAGACCTGCTGTGCACCTCCACTGTGGTCCTACCTCCATGCCTCCATGGTGGCTCCTCTACATGCCTTCACAGTGACCCTGCTTCAAGCCTCTGCAGTGTTCCTGCTGCACACCTCCATGGTGGCCCTTCTGTGTAACTCTGCATTGGCCCTGCTGCATGTATCTGCGCTGGACCCACTGTGTACCTCCGTAGTGGATGCATCATGTGCCTCTGTGGTGACCTTGCCACTTGCATTCATGGTGGTCCCGCTGGGTGCCTCTGCAGTGGACCTGCTGGGCACCTCAGTGGTCACCCTGCTGTGCACCTCCTTGGTGGCTTTGCAGCATGACTCTGTGGCGGTTCTGATGTGGGCCTCTGTAGTGGCCCCACTGTGCACTTCTGTGGTGGCCCAGTCACGTGCCTCTGCAGTGGACCCTCCGTGTGCTTCAGCAGTGGCCCTGCTGCACACTTCCATGGTTGTCCCACCATGTGCCTCTGCAGTGGCTTTGCAGCATGCCTCCAAGGTGGTCCCACTGTGTGCCTCCATGGGCCCTTGCTACACATCTCCATGGTAGCCCCACTGCATGCCTCTGCTGTGGCTCTGTGGTGCACCTCCATAGTGGCCTTGCTGCATGCCACCATGGTGGCCCTGTCAAGTGCCTCCACAGTAGCCCAGCCATGTGCCTCCCAGGTGACCCTGTGGCATACCTCTGCAGTGGCCCTGCTGAGCAACTCCATGGTGGCCCAGCTGCATGCCTCCCAGGTGGTCCCACCATGTGCCTCTGAAGTAGCCCTGCTATGCACCTACGTGGTGGCCTGGCCATGTGACTTTGAGGTGGCCCAGTTGCATATATCCTGGGTGTTTCCGCCATGCACTTCCGCATTGGCCCTGCCATGTTTCTCCATGGTGGCCCCACTGCACACTCACAGTGGCCCTACCAGACACTTCTGTGGTGCCTCCACCACCCAGCTCTGCAGTTGCCTGGCTACAAGCCTCTGTGGTGGCCCAGCTGTGCACCTTCCAGGTGCCCCTGCCATGCACCTTTGCATTGGTCCTACTGCATGCCTCCACGGCGGCCTGGCTGCGTTTCTCCCAGGTGTCCCCACCGCATGAATCCATATTGGCTCTGCCACATGCCTCTGTGATGACCTACTACGTGACTCCATGGTTGCCCTGCTGTGTGCCTCATTGGTGGCCCTGCTACACATCTCTACATTCCCCTGGCCACAGGCCTGTGGTGACCCAGTTGTATGCCTCCCAGTTGTCCCCACCACACACCTTCACATTGGCCCTGCTATGCGCCTCTACAATGGCCCCACCATGCAGCCCTGTGGTGGACCCATCTCATGCCTTTGTGGTAGCCCACTGCGTGCCTCTGCAGTGGCCTGGCTGCGTGCTTCCATGGTGGCCCAACCACATGCCTCTGTAGTGGTCTGGCTGCATGCCTCCTAGGTGTACCACAGCCTACCTCCACATTGGCCCTGCAGTGTGCCTCAGTAGTGGCCCAGCCACATACCTCCATGGTGGCCCTGCCACACATCTCTGCAGTGGCTTTGTTGTGTGCCTTTACTCTGGCCCCACTATGTGCCCCTGTAGTGGGCCTGTCACATGCCTCTGTGGTGGACCTGCCATGCACCTCCATGGTGGACTTGCTACATGTCTCCACAGCGGCCCTGACATGTGCCTCCACAGTGGCCTCACCATATACGTCTACCCTGGCCCAGCTGCACATCTTCCAGGTGGCCCTGCTGTGACCCTTCTCAGTGGCCTCACTGTGTACCTCCATGGTAGCCTTGCCACACACTTCTGTGGTGGTCTGGCTGCATGCCTCTGTGGTGGACTTACTGCATACCTCCAAAGTGGCCCCATTGCGTGCCTTTGCAGTGGCCCCGCCATGTGCCATCATGGTGACCCTACTGCATGCCTCCACTGTGGCCCTAATGCATGACTTCATGGTTGCCTGGCACACTGCCCAGGTGGCTCTGCCTCACACCTTTGTGATGGTCTCAAGGTGCATCTTTGCTGTGGCCCCACTGTGCATCTCCTGGCTGGCTTGGTCCCATGCCTCTTTGGTGGCCCAATCATTGGCCTCAGTAGTGGCCCTACCATGGGTCTCAGTGGTGGCCCTACTGTACACCTATGTGGTGGCCTGCCACATGTCTTGATGGTGGCCCTGATGTGTGTCTCCACGGAGGCCCTGCCACATGCCTCCATGGTGGTCCCACCACATATCTTCACAGTGGTCCAGCTACATACCTCCGTGGTGGCCCTGCCATCTGCCTCCACCATGGCCCTGTGGTGTGCCTCTGTGGTGACCCACCATGCACCTCCATGTGACTGTGCACCTCTAGGTGGCCCCACATGGCTCCCCCTCAGTGGCCCTGCCTCACACCTCCAAATGGGCTCATTGTGTGCTTGAATGGTATCTCCTCCATGCACCTCAGCATTGGCCCCATCATACGCCTTCATGGTGGCCCTGTTGCATGCCTCCACAGTGGCCAGGCTGTGCACTTCCAAGGTGTACTTGCTGCACTCCATGGTGGCCCCAGTTGAACATGTCTACAATGATGCCTCTGCATACCTCTGTGGTGCCCCTGCTGTGTGCCTTTGTGGTGGCCCCACAGTGAACCTCTGTGGAGGTCCCACCACTCACCATCACAGTGGCCTTACCACACACCTCCATGGTGGCCCAGTTGTGTGCCTTCAGGGTTGCCAGGATGTGCATCTCCCATGTGGCCCACCGGGTGCCTCCTCAGTGTCCCTGCCATGCACCTCTGTGGGAGCCAACTGCACAACTTTGCAGGGGCCTAGCAGTGTGCCTTTCAGGTGGCTTCACTGTGTGCCTTCATGGTAGCACAACCATATGCCTCTGCAGTGGCCCCATCATGCACATATGTGATGGCCTGGCAGTGTGCTTCTCAGGTAGCTCTGCTGCACAACTCCATGTACACTTGTATGGAAACAAACTTGAAAACCAAAAGGAATTGGAGAAATTTCTGACATCATGTAGCCTCCCCAGGTTGAAACAAGAAGAAATCATGACCCTAAATAGACCAAAACAATCCAAGAAATTGACTATGTCATAAGAAAGCTATTTACAAAAAAAAAAAAAAGCCCTGGACCAGATGACTTTCCAGCAGAATTCTACAAAACATACAAGGAGGAACTGATACTAATCCTATTGAAAGTATTCCAGGCAATTGAGAAAAATGGAACTCTCCTCAAATCATTTTATGAAGCTAATATCACATTGATATCCAAGCCAAGTAAAGATCCAACAAAGAGAGAGAACTACAGGACAATACCTTTGATGAATATAGATGCTAAAATTTTTAACAAGATCCTAGCAAACCAGATTCAACAACACATATCAAAAATCACCACCATGACCAAGTAGGCTTCATCCCTGGGATACAAGGCTGGTTCAACATTTGTAAGACCATAAACATAATTAAATACATCAACAGACATGAAAACAAAAACCACGTGATTATATCATTAGCTGCAGAAAAGTTTTTGATAAAATCTGGCACCCCTTCTTGATAAAAACGCTCAAACATCTAGGCATAGATGGAACATACCTCAAAATAATAAGAGCCAACTATGAGAAACCCACCACCAGCATACTGCTAAACAGACAGAAATTGGAACCATTTCCCCTGAAAACTAGAAAAGAAAGCATGCCCACTCTCACCCCTCCTGTTCAACATAGTTTTGGAAGTCCTAGCAAGAGCAATCAGAGAAGAGAAGGCGATCAGGTGTATCCAAATGGGAAAAGAGGAAGTCAAGTTATCTCTCTTTGCAGACGACATGATTCTATACCTTGAAAACCCAAGAGAATCTGCCAAAAACCTCCTTGCACTGATAAAGGACTTTGGCAAAGTCTCAGGGTATAAAATAAATGTGCAAAAGATAATCACATTTCTACACACCAACAATAAACAAACAGAAACCCAAATAAAAAGCACAATTCCATTCACAATAGCTAAAAAAAAAAAAAAAAGAATACTTTGGCATCTTCCTAACCAGAGATGTGAAAACTACAAAACGCTGCTCAAAGAAAGCAAAGATGACACAAACAAGTGGAAAAATATTCCATGCCTATGGACTGGAAGAATTAACATTGTTAAGATGTCCATTTTACCTAAGGCAATCTACAGATTTAACACAATACCCATCAAATTACCAGCAACATTCTTCTCAGACCTAGAAAAAACAATACAGGAATTCATATGGAAACATAAACAACCAAGAATAGCCAAAACAATCATCAGTTAAAACAACAACAACAACAACAGCAAAACAAAGCAGAAGGTATCACACTCCCAGGCTTTAAACTTTATTATAAAGCAACAGTAATCAAAACAGCCTGGTATTGGTACAAGAATAGGCATATAGGCCAATGGAACAGAATTGAGATTCCAGAAGCAAAACCTCAATTTCTCAACCAACTCATCTTCGACAAAGCCACCACTACTCACTACTGAGGAGAGGAAGATCTATTCAGTAAATGGTTCTGGGAAAGCTGGCTGACTACATGCAAAATATTAAAACAGGACCCCTACCTATTCCCAAATAGAAAAATGAACTCTAAATGGATCATAGACCTAAATGTAAAACCTCAAACTATAAGAACCTTAGAAAATGCAGGAGACACTCTTATGAAGTTGGAGCTGGCAACCAATTCCTGATCAAAACCCCAAATGCCCAGGCCATAAGAGATAAGATAAACAAGTGGGACCTCATTAAATTGACAAGCTTCTGCAAAGCCAAAGAAACCATCACAAGAGCAAGGAGACAGCCCACGGACTGGAAAAATTATTTGCCAGCTCCATATCTGACAAAGGTCTAACATCAAGGATCTACAAGGAACTCAAATGTGCTGAAAAGAAAAAAACAAACAGCCCCATTACAAAGTGTGCAAAAGATATGAATAGACACTTCTCAAAAGAAGACATATGATCAGCCAACAGATACATGAAAAAATGTTCAGCCTCACTAGTCATCAAGGAGAAGCAAATTAAAACTACACTGAGATACCACCTAACTCCAGTCAGAATGACCATCATCAATAACTCAAAAAATAACAGATGCTGGAGAGGATGTGGTGAAAAGGGAACACTTCTACACTGTTGATGGGAATACAAACTAGTTCAGCCTCTGTGGAAATCAGTGTGGTGATTCCTAAAAGTTCTAAAAATTGACCTTCCATATGACCTCACAATCCCCCTACTGGGAATATACTGGAAGAACTCAGGTCACTCTATAAAAAAGATACCTGCACACGTATGTTTATTGCAGCATTGCTCACAATAGCAAGAACATAG
>NW_007249299.1:708118-715636 GCF_000164805.1 Carlito syrichta | reverse complement strand
CGCACCTCATCAACAAGGGTACCTGCACAGTGAATATTTGTATACCTCACCTTAAATTGTACTCCACAATTTTAGAGTAAAAATTAAAAGAGGAAAGAAAAAAAAAAGAAAAATTCTCACAGAAAAGCTGAGAGGAGAGAGGGGAGTCCCTTATGGAAGCATTATTTGCATATTAGAGTGCCCCACTGGCATTATATATCATTATTATTAAGGAGAAAAACCTGTGTGTTAACTACTTCTGGCCTTATTTGGAGGTTGTTTCCAAATTGCCTCAGGAGGATGAATCTAAGTCAAAGATGAAAAAGACAGAAAAAACGAAGACTGGCTCAAGGCTCCATGAAGAGTTAAAAACTCATTCCCTTTACTCTAAGTGCAGCTTAAGGATATAGATTATTTCACTCATGGAATAAATTTATGCAAACCTATTGTATATGACTATGCATTGCATTTCTTCACAGATGGAAAGAGTTAACCCCCTCCCCCCAAAATTCCTAAGTCTATTTTTTAAAGTACAAAGGAAAGTTCCTTCTTCTAGAAAAGCTGTGAGGAGTGTAGAAAGTCCCTTATGAAAACATGATTTGTACACTAGAGCGCTCTGCTGGTAATATATAGCATCAGTATTAAGGAGAAACACCTGTGTAATAACTTTCAGGGCTTAATTAGAGGCTGTTTCCTAATTGACTCAGAAGGCTGAGTCATGGTCAATGATGAAAAACCCTGAGAAAATGAAAATAGTGTGGCCAAGAAAATGTCAGACTTTCTTTAAGCCTAGCCAAAACAAGCAAACAAACAAACTGGATTTTCTGCATTTTCCACTGACAGGATGGATCTACCCATTGAAACAGTCTGAATTATAGCTTACTGACTCTAACACCACATTCATTTTTTCCCTTATTTATGTATTTATTTATTCATTTATGTATATGAACATAAGTACAACACTTTCACAAAGAATGGAGATTGCCAAATGGCCTTTGATGCTGGAAGAAAACCTTAGATGTTCCCAGCGGCATTAAACTGAAAACACAAACGTGCAAATTGGTAGATGCTAAGTGTAATAATCATGGAATATGGTGTTATCACTTTTGTCAGTTCAGGAAATACAGCATGGTGGGATTCTAGCAAAGCTAGAAAACCTGTTCTGGATTTCTCATGCCAGAAGAGTGCTATGCTGGGCAATAGAGATGATTAGGCTTAAGGGGAAACACCTGCGTGTTACCTTCTGCACTTAATAGGAGGTTGTTTCCTAATTCCTCAGGAAACTGAAACTTGGCCAAAGGCCAAAGGGTCAGACTGAACGAAGATAGGCTGAAGTCTCCATGAATAGTTAAAAACTCAAGCCCTTTAACTACAGTTTAAGGCTCTAATTTATTTCATTCCTGAATTAAATTTTGCAATCCCACAGTATTTAAGACTATATATTGCTTTGTTTCAAAGGGCAAAATATGTGAAACCCCAAGTAAAGTCTTTGAGTCCATTTTTATAAAAATACAAAGAGAAAGTCCTTCTTTCTATGCAGATTATGAGGAGAGAGCACAGTCCCTTGTGGAAACAGGTCTTGTATCCTTTCATGGGCTTTACTATAGGAAGCTATTTAAGTAACAAGCAAGTTTAAACATAGTTTTTCTCTTCTAGTCCCAGCAACATGTTGCCCAGTGGTAATCAGGGCATTCATTGGAGAATGGGGGAGTTGCCTACAAACCTACATTGATGCTAACATGTTTAAGGCCTCCACATTTTCTGTGTAGTTTCACTCTCAATATGAGTTTGGCAAAGCAGATATCAGCATAATTTTACAATATAGCCAGGGAAAAAAATTCAACCAAGCTTTTCTTCATTTGAAAACCCTCAGGTGACAGATGGATAAACCCATTCAAGCAGTTTTTTTTTTTTTTTATTAATCAGTATTTTTTATTATGGTTTTGTGGGGTACAGTTAAGGGTTAGGTGTACAGTTACGTTTCATTCAGGCACCCTGTTGATAAGAGGTGTTTTCCCATCCCCCGACAGATATTTGCTACTGTTAATCCCTTCCCCCTTCCCCCCATAGTTTCCCAGTACCGTCAGTCATTTTCTTATAGTATTGCATTGGATATTCAAGGTCCATTATATGAGTGAGAACATGCGATATTCGGATCTTTGTTTCTGTGAGAGGTCACTCAGTATTATAGACTCTACTTCCATCCAGGTTGCTGCGAAATTCATGATTTTGTTCTTTTTTATGGCTGCGTAGTATACCATCGTGTATATGTACCACATTTGTTAATCCAGTCCTCTTTTGATGGACAGCATGATTGATCCCAGGTTCTTGCTATTGTGAACAATGCTGCGATAAACATACGTGTGCAGGTATCTTTTTCATAGAGTGATTTGAGTTCTTCAGGGTATATTCCCAGTAGGGGGATTGCGGGGTCATATGGGAGGTCGATATTTAGAGCTTTTAGGAATTGCCATACTGTTTTCCACAGAGGTTGCACTAGTTTGCACTCCCACCAACAGTGTAGAAGTGTTCCCTTTTCACCACACCCTCTCCAGCAACTGTTATTTTTTGAGTTACTGATAATTGCCATTCTGACTGGAGTTAGGTGGTATCTCAGTGTGGTTTAGATTTGCATCTCCTTGATGATTAGTGAGGTCGAACATTTCTTCATGTGTCTGTTGGCTGCTCGGAGTTTCTCCTATCGTCTGCGAGGGCTGCCATGGCAAAATACCACAGAATGAGTGGCTTAAACAACAAAAGTTTATTTTTTTCCCTCATAGTTCTGGAGGCTGTAAATCCATTATCAAGGTGCTGGTAGATCTGGTTTCTCCCAAGAGCTCTCTCCTTGGTTTGCAGATGGCCGTTTTCTTGCTGTGTCCTCACATGACCTTTCCTTAGTATGTACACATGCCTGGTGTCTCTTCCTCTTCTCATAAGGACACCAGTAGTATTGGATTAGGGCCACATCCTTATGGCTTAATTTAATCTTAAACACCTCTTCAGAGGCCCTATCTCCATTAGAAGTCAGAGCTTCAACATCTGAATTTGGGGAGAAACAATTCAGTATATAGCACCCCTCTTCCATGAAGTCTTCCAAAACTCTTCTAGCCTCCTCTTCTCCTCCGTCTCACTTCAGATCAACATCATATCAGGACCTCAATACTGACAAGCATCAGGTACTCAATTAGTATTTCCTGACTGCCTGACTCATTTAAAGATTGTTTTATCAATCACCTGAATGCATAAAGGAACACTGATTGAACAGCTATAAATTACCTGCTTATAGAAATGCACTCTTTCCATCAGGGTTGCTCTTAATACCATGTCAATGGATAACATCATTCCTTCTCCCTAAAAGCTCTTTGAGTTTCCTGAAGTGCTAATGACATTTTTTGGAAACAGCCTGAGGAAAGCTCTGCTTACCAGAATTGATGTCTCAGTGAAAATGAACTTCTACCTCTGCCATTCTTCTTGTACAACTTACTACAGCTCTTATCTCAGACTCCTTTGAATTAGAAATAGTAATGTTGTAAATTTATGGTGAACAAAGCATAGATATGCTATTCATCTTGGTATCATGACTACATCTTGGATCAAGGTAATATTACCATTCTTTTCTGGCAAGGTATTTGCTGTTTATATTAATTCTCATTCTTATACTTTATTTCTCCTACAGCTCCATTTTACATATGGTATTTTATTCTATTGCTCTCAGCCTGTCCCAAGGAAAAACTCACATACTTAAATTCAAAACAAAATCCATTGACAGCATGCTTGGCCGTTTAGTAAAAATGTTTGCATTATTGAAAGTAACCGGAACAGAAGTATGTTAATATAATTTAAATGTAAGGCAAGCCTCCTTAAACTATATACAGATTGATCCATTCAACAAAGTTCTTCTGAGGGTTTACAAAGACTCGGTAGTCTACCAAGCTCCTATTTTGATTTGGGGAACAAAGTGGTGAAGAAGACTTATCATGCTTCTGCTCTTATGGAGCTTATCTTCTAGTAGAGGGAGCCAAACAATGAACAAGTAAATTTTTTTTTTAAATTTTTAGTAAATACACTATTCTCAGATTTAATAAAGCAGAGAGAAGCTGTCAAGGGCATCATCTCACAGGGCATATGAGGCTCTAAGGTGGTCCTTAGAAGGCCTCTATAAGGAGGTGACTGGTGACGACATTAATAACTAGAAGAAATCTGTTGTAGGCAGAATAATGGCCCCAAATATGCTCACCCCTAATCTTCAGAACCTATGAACATGTTATCTTACATGGCAAAAGAAACTGTGCAGACATGATTAAGTTGAGAACCTTGGGATGGGGAAATTATCCTAGATATTTGGGTGGGCCAATCTAATCACATGGGTGATTAGAGGCAAGAGGGCCAAAGTCAGAGAAGGAGATATGACAATGGAAACACAGATGAGAATGATATGAGGATGAGGGCACAAGCAACAAATGCTGGAAGCCTCTACAAACTAGAAGAAACAAGAGCTGAGTCTCCCCCAGAGCCTACAGAAGGAGCATAGCACTGCTAACACTTTCATCTTAGCCGGTGTAAGCCCAATCTCAAGCTTCTGACTTCCAAAACTGTATGCCAGTATATTTTTGTTGCCTTAGGCAACTAAGTTTCTAGTTGGGTGTTACAGTAGCAATAGGAAAGTAATACAACATCACTAGCACTGTTTCTGAACATTTAAAAAAGCAGCTCCAATCATGAGTTGACTGCACCAGTATTCCAGTATTCAATGTCACGGTCCTCCACAAATTGCTTAAAACCCAAGGTATCTGCAGCAGCAGGACTGAAGCCCATGAGGTCTCAAGGATCAATCTCCAAACACAGGATGTTCCAGCCGAACCAAACCTGCAGTGGTGGTCACTAAAATAAACATAAGCCTGGTTTCCTTGCACTCTATGGTTTTCTAACATTCAAGGAACATTCTACACACATCTGGCGTACAAGTAGTCTAAAGAGAAGAAGCATAGTTGCTTCTTGCCACAGCCCACGCAGCTGCCTTGAGGGTCCTGAGAGAGAGTAGCAAGAGATTAAGACAGACACAGACACAAAGACATAAAGAAAAGCTGGGGCCAGGTGGGACACTTTCCTCCGATGGAGAAGTGGCCCCGAACTAACTCAGCATAAATATTTTATAATCAAGCACAAGGAATATTGCAAGGGATTCAAGGTCTGTTAGAGAGCCATAACAGAATTATGTTGCTGCCTAAAAGGTGAGCTGTTCCACACTTTACACTATGTGCACCTTGATGTGTGGGCATCCGAAACACTGTTTCGTGTAGCAGGCTGCATCCCTCACAGCCTGCCTTTGGGATGAGACCTTGCCTACAAGCTTGGGGCCATTAAGTGAGACCTTGCCTTCGCTTGGGGCCTTTACTCAAGGGCTGCTACAGTGACAGTGCTCGTCTGCTCCCCACATCACATACGCTCCCAACAGCTTCTTAAGGTCATCTTGGAGAAAGAATAAATTAAGTAAGATTATACTGAATTCCTGCTATATTAACAATCAGGCTTATTCTTCAACACTACTGAAATGAGCTGGGATGGCTCCTCAAAAAGTTAATCTTAGACCTTGCCTTTTTAGTTCAAAGGAAAAGGAAATGCTTTTTGAAAAGATAGAACTAGTATGCCAGGATTTGGTGAGGAAAAGGGACTAACATATATTGCCATAGAAAAATTCTAATGATTAATTTTAAGTTGAAAATTAAGAAGTAGTAATGGCTCTCAGAGATAACTGCAAAACATAAATTTGCAGAAACGCACTATTTCAAATGAACTACCTAAGAATACCTTGTGATTTCAAAAACTATTAAACAAGCCCTTCAGATATCATAGAAAGATTTTTAGAGAATCCCTAGAGTTCATAAAATACAACTTCCTTATTTTACAAATAGAGAAACTGAGGCCAATATGGACAAAATCACATTGTTGATGACAGAGTAAAGTATCTCATCTGCGGGAAGGCCTTTTTCATAATATTTCAACTCGTTGCTTTCATTCTGCATCTCAGAGGTGCCTGCAGTTTTTACTGGGTTCTAATGAGTAATTATTATAATAGAAGTCTTTTTAGATGCCTGAAAACGCTCTAAAGAGCATTTTTAGTGGATACAAAAATGAAATTAAAACATGAAAAACAATCTTTAGAACTCTGTTTTCATCAGAAAAGTTACTAATGTTACCACATCTGACACACAGCACATGTTGTAAGGCCAGTTTGATTACACCCTTAGAAACTGGGAATTATAGTTAAAAATATACATGGAAATTTGTCTTGAAGGAAAAAAATTACATTGGTATGGTAAAGTGTGTGTGTGTTTTAGGGATTGAGACAAGCAGTGAGGCTGACATTTATAGAAGCTGTGAAACAAAAGATTCGGGGTGGGGGGATGTAAAAATATAAAATAACTCTCCAGATGGCAAGAATTCTTAATAAATCAATGTACTTACATAAAGAAAAATTTAATTTCTAAATTCAAAATGAATCATAGAATTTTAGGACCAGAAGAACCTGTTACAATCCCCAGATTGAGGCCTATTTATTATTCATGGGCAATAGCAGAAATGTAAATGTGAAATCAACATAGCACTCATGCACCTCATACATTCTGTTCCTTGGCAGCCTATCTTCTTCTCCCCCTAACTTCTAGAGTCAAGGAGCTAGGCAAACCTACATATCCCAAAGAGAAAACAAACACAAATGAAATTTTAAAGATGGCTTTACTGAAAACCATTTTTTAAAGCAATGTTTACACTACACTAAGACATTCGTGGTAGAATCAGAACTTTGACACAGGGTGAAAGAGGAGGTAGTCTGGATTTTTAATTAAGTCCAAACTGAATAACAAAGCAATCTTTATAAGTGGGAATATTACCAATCAAATGACATTATACATGATAATTGTAAAAGTAATTAATATTAAAAATAAGTGTTTAACGCATGGAATAGAATTTTTAGCTATTGTGTCCCCAATACATCTTTGCCACTTGACTGCCTCAACTCAGTTATTAAAAACTACAAGTGCAATTCTTGGAAGTCTAATATATTGACCCTAATAAAAAACAAAATACAATTGCAAAATTCACTTGTATATATGACCCTCTTTTGCACATCAGAAGAGGCAACTGAAAAATCACCATAGCCTCAGTGTGATTACTCCATTGCTTTATGGGAACTTCCGGCAAAAGGGATTCACATTATATCTCTATTAATATGAAGATTCCATATTCTAGAATGCGTTGTGACCACATCAGCAAGATCATCTTCCTGTGACTAACTGGCTAAGATATGGGACTACTCTTGTGAAATACAACTGTATTACAACAGCATTTGTTAACAGAGGGCTCTACTCAATAGATCTACCTAATAAGTAAACTGACATGCTATATATAAGGACATTGGTGTTTTATATTCATATTTCTTTTTTTTTTTGAGTTGGAGTCTCACTCTATTGCCCAGACTGAAGTGCAGTGGCCACTCCCGGCCACCGCAGCCTCGAGCTGCTGGGCTCGAGCGATCCTTCC